>NW_026109045.1:0-114317 GCF_024516045.1 Bombus affinis
CGTTATATACTATATCGATATAACGTATAACGTTATATGCTATTACGATATATCGTATAACGTTATATACTATAACGATATAACGTATGAAGTTATATACTATAACGATATAACGTATAACGTTATATACTATATCGATATAACGTATAACGTTATATACGAAAACGATATAACGTATAACGTTATATACGATAACGATATAACGTATAACGTTATATACTATATCGATATAACGTATAACGTTATATACTATATCGATATAACGTATAACGTTGTATACTATTACGATATAACGTATAACGTTATATACTATATCGATATAACGTATAACGTTATATACTATATCGATATAACGTATAACGTTATGTAGTATTACGATATACCGTATAACGTTATATACTATATCGATATTACGTATAACGTTATATACTATATCGATATAACGTATAACGTTATATACTATTACGATACAACGTATAACGTTATATACTATTACTGTATATCGTATAACGTTATTTACTATATCGATATAACGTATAACGTTATATACTATTACGATACAACGTATAACGTTATATACTATTACTGTATATCGTATAACGTTATTTACTATATCGATATAACGTATAACGTTATATACTATATCGATATAACGTATAACGTTATATACGAAAACGATATAACGTATAACGTTATATACGATAACGATATAACGTATAACGTTATGTACTATATCGATATAACGTATAACGTTATATACTATATCGATATAACGTATAACGTTATGTAGTATTACGATATACCGTATAACGTTATATACGATAACGATATAAGGTATAACGTTATATACTATATCGATATAACGTATAACGTTATATGCTATTACGATATATCGTATAACGTTATATACTATAACGATATAACGTATGAAGTTATATACTATAACGATATAACGTATAACGTTATATACTATATCGATATAACGTATAACGTTATATACGAAAACGATATAACGTATAACGTTATATACGATAACGATATAACGTATAACGTTATATACTATATCGATATAACGTATAACGTTGTATACTATTACGATATAACGTATAACGTTATATACTATATCGATATAACGTATAACGTTATATACTATATCGATATAACGTATAACGTTATATACTATATCGATATAACGTATAACGTTATATACTATATCGATATAACGTATAACGTTATATACGATAACGATATAACGTATAACTTTATATACTATTACGATATAACGTATAACGTTATATACTATTAAGATATAACGTATGAAGTTATATACTATAACGATATAACGTATAACGTTATATACTATATCGATATAACGTATGACGTTATATACGAAAACGATATATCGTATAACGTTATATACGATAACGATATAACGTATAACGTTATATACTATATCGATATAACGTATAACGTTATATACTATATCGAAATAACGTATAACGTTGTATACTATTACGATATAACGTATAACGTTATATACTATATCGATATAACGTATAACGTTATATACTATATCGATATAACGTATAACGTTATATACTATATCGATATAACGTATAACGTTATATACTATATCGATATAACGTATAACGTTATATACTATATCGATATAACGTATAACGTTATATACTATATCGATATAACGTATAACGTTATATACTATATCGATATAACGTATAACGTTATATACTATATCGATATAACGTATAACATTATGTAGTATTACGATATACCGTATAACGTTATATACGATAACGATATAACGTATAACGTTATATACTATATCGATATAACGTATAACGTTATATACTATATCGATATAACGTATAACGTTATATACTATTACGATATAACGTATAACGTTATATACTATTACGATATAACGTATAACGTTATATACGATAACGATATAACGTATAACGTTATATACTATTACGATATAACGTATAACGTTATATACTATTACGATACAACGTATAACGTTATATACTATTACTGTATATCGTATAACGTTATTTACTATATCGGTATAACGTATAACGTTATATACTATATCGATATAACGTATAACGTTATATACTATATCGATATAACGTATAACGTTATATACTATATCGATATAACGTATAACGTTATATACGATAACGATATAACGTATAACTTTATATAATATTACGATATAACTTATAACGTTATATACTATTAAGATATAACGTATGAAGTTATATACTATAACGATATAACGTATAACGTTATATACTATATCGATATAACGTATAACGTTATATACGAAAACGATATAACGTATAACGTTATATACTATTACGATACAACGTATAACGTTATATACTATTACTGTATATCGTATAACGTTATTTACTATATCGATATAACGTATAACGTTATGTAGTATTACGATATACCGTATAACGTTATATACGATAACGATATAACGTATAACGTTATATACTATATCGATATAACGTATAACGTTATGTAGTATTACGATATACCGTATAACGTTATATACGATAACGATATAACGTATAACGTTATATACTATATCGATATAACGTATAACGTTATATGCTATTACGATATATCGTATAACGTTATATACTATAACGATATAACGTATGAAGTTATATACTATAACGATATAACGTATAACGTTATATACTATATCGATATAACGTATAACGTTATATACGAAAACGATATAACGTATAACGTTATATACGATAACGATATAACGTATAACGTTATATACTATATCGATATAACGTATAACGTTATATACTATATCGATATAACGTATAACGTTGTATACTATTACGATATAACGTATAACGTTATATACTATATCGATATAACGTATAACGTTATATACTATATCGATATAACGTATAACGTTATATACGAAAACGATATATCGTATAACGTTATATACGATAACGATATAACGTATAACGTTATATACTATATCGATATAACGTATAACGTTATATACTATATCGAAATAACGTATAACGTTGTATACTATTACGATATAACGTATAACGTTATATACTATATCGATATAACGTATAACGTTATATACTATATCGATATAACGTATAACGTTATATACTATATCGATATAACGTATAACGTTATATACTATATCGATATAACGTATAACGTTATATACTATATCGATATAACGTATAACGTTATATACTATATCGATATAACGTATAACGTTATATACTATATCGATATAACGTATAACGTTATGTAGTATTACGATATACCGTATAACGTTATATACGATAACGATATAACGTATAACGTTATATACTATATCGATATAACGTATAACGTTATATACTATATCGATATAACGTATAACGTTATATACTATATCGATATAACGTATAACGTTATATACTATATCGATATAACGTATAACGTTGTATACTATTACGATATAACGTATAACGTTATATACGAAAACAATATAACGTATAACGTTATATACTATAACGATAAATCGTATAACGTTATGTAGTATTACGATATAACGTATAACGTTATTTACGATAACGATATAACGTATAACGTTATATACTATTACGATATAACGTATAACGTTATATACGATAACGATATATCGTATAACGTTATATACTATAATGATATAACGTATAACGTTATATACTATATCGATATAACGTATAACGTTATATACCATTACGATATAACGTATAACGTTATATACTATATCGATATAACGTATAACGTTATATACTATATCGATATAACGTATAACGTTATATACTATTACGATATAACGTATAACGTTATATACTATTACGATATAACGTATAACGTTATATACGATAACGATATAACGTATAACGTTATATACTATTACGATATAACGTATAACGTTATATACTATTACGATACAACGTATAACGTTATATACTATTACTGTATATCGTATAACGTTATTTACTATATCGGTATAACGTATAACGTTATATACTATATCGATATAACGTATAACGTTATATACTATATCGATATAACGTATAACGTTATATACTATATCGATATAACGTATAACGTTATATACGATAACGATATAACGTATAACTTTATATAATATTACGATATAACTTATAACGTTATATACTATTAAGATATAACGTATGAAGTTATATACTATAACGATATAACGTATAACGTTATATACTATATCGATATAACGTATAACGTTATATACGAAAACGATATAACGTATAACGTTATATACTATTACGATACAACGTATAACGTTATATACTATTACTGTATATCGTATAACGTTATTTACTATATCGATATAACGTATAACGTTATGTAGTATTACGATATACCGTATAACGTTATATACGATAACGATATAACGTATAACGTTATATACTATATCGATATAACGTATAACGTTATGTAGTATTACGATATACCGTATAACGTTATATACGATAACGATATAACGTATAACGTTATATACTATATCGATATAACGTATAACGTTATATACTATATCGATATAACGTATAACGTTATATACTATATCGATATAACGTATAACGTTGTATACTATTACGATATAACGTATAACGTTATATACGAAAACAATATAACGTATAACGTAATATACTATATCGATATAACGTATAACGTTATATACTATTACGATATAACGTATAACGTTATATACTATTACGATATAACGTATAACGTTATATACGAAAACGATATAACGTATAACGTCATATACGAAAACGATATAACGTATAACGTTATATACTATATCGATATAACGTATAACGTTGTATACTATTACGATATAACGTATAACGTTATATACTATATCGATATAACGTATAACGTTATATACTATATCGATATAACGTATAACGTTATATACGAAAACGATATATCGTATAACGTTATATACGATAACGATATAACGTATAACGTTATATACTATATCGATATAACGTATAACGTTATATACTATATCGAAATAACGTATAACGTTGTATACTATTACGATATAACGTATAACGTTATATACTATATCGATATAACGTATAACGTTATATACTATATCGATATAACGTATAACGTTATATACTATATCGATATAACGTATAACGTTATATACTATATCGATATAACGTATAACGTTATATACTATATCGATATAACGTATAACGTTATATACTATATCGATATAACGTATAACGTTATGTAGTATTACGATATACCGTATAACGTTATATACGATAACGATATAACGTATAACGTTATATACTATATCGATATAACGTATAACGTTATATACTATATCGATATAACGTATAACGTTATATACTATATCGATATAACGTATAACGTTATATACTATATCGATATAACGTATAACGTTGTATACTATTACGATATAACGTATAACGTTATATACGAAAACAATATAACGTAGAACGTTATATACGAAAACGATATAACGTATAACGTTATATACTATATCGATATAACGTATAACGTTATATACTATATCGATATAACGTATAACGTTATATACTATATCGATATAACGTATAACGTTGTATACTATTACTGTATATCGTATAACGTTATTTACTATATCGATATAACGTATAACGTTATATACTATTACGATATAACGTATAACGTTATATACTATTACGATACAACGTATAACGTTATATACTATTACTGTATATCGTATAACGTTATTTACTATATCGATATAACGTATAACGTTATATACGAAAACGATATAACGTATAACGTTATATACGAAAACGATATAACGTATAACGTTATATACTATATCGATATAACGTATAACGTTATATACTATATCGATATAACGTATAACGTTATATACTATATCGATATAACGTATAACGTTGTATACGAAAACGATATAACGTATAACGTCATATACGAAAACGATATAACGTATAACGTTATGTACTATATCGATATAACGTATAACGTTATATACTATTACGATATAACGTATAACGTTATATACTATTACGATACAACGTATAACGTTATATACTATTACTGTATATCGTATAACGTTATTTACTATATCGATATAACGTATAACGTTATATACTATATCGATATAACGTATAACGTTATATACGAAAACGATATAACGTATAACGTTATATACGATAACGATATAACGTATAACGTTATGTACTATATCGATATAACGTATAACGTTATATAGTATATCGATATAACGTATAACGTTATATACTATATCGATATAACGTATAACGTTATATACGAAAACGATATAACGTATAACGTTATATACGATAACGATATAACGTATAACGTTATATACTATATCGATATAACGTATAACGTTATATACTATATCGATATAACGTATAACGTTGTATACTATTACGATATAACGTATAACGTTATATACTATATCGATATAACGTATAACGTTATATACTATATCGATATAACGTATAACGTTATATACTATATCGATATAACGTATAACGTTATATACTATATCGATATAACGTATAACGTTATATACGATAACGATATAACGTATAACTTTATATACTATTACGATATAACGTATAACGTTATATACTATTAAGATATAACGTATGAAGTTATATACTATAACGATATAACGTATAACGTTATATACTATATCGATATAACGTATGACGTTATATACGAAAACGATATATCGTATAACGTTATATACGATAACGATATAACGTATAACGTTATATACTATATCGATATAACGTATAACGTTATATACTATATCGATATAACGTATAACGTTGTATACTATTACGATATAACGTATAACGTTATATACTATATCGATATAACGTATAACGTTATATACTATATCGATATAACGTATAACGTTATATACTATAACGATAAATCGTATAACGTTATGTAGTATTACGATATAACGTATAACGTTATGTACGATAACGATATAACGTATAACGTTATATACTATTACGATATAACGTATAACGTTATATACGATAACGATATAACGTATAACGTTATATACTATATCGATATAACGTATAACGTTATATGCTATTACGATATAACGTATAACGTTAAGTACTATAACGATATAACGTATATCGTTATATACTATAACGATATAACGTATAACGTTATGTACTATATCGATATAACGTATAACGTTATATACTATATCGATATAACGTATAACGTTATGTAGTAATACGTATAACGTATAACGTATAACGTATAACGTTATATACTATATCGATATAACGTATAACGTTATATACGAAAACGATATAACGTAGAACGTTATATACGATAACGATATAACGTATAACGTTTTATACTATAACGGTATAACGTATAACGTAATATACTATATCGATATAACGTATAACGTTATATACTATTACGATATAACGTATAACGTTATATACTATTACGATATAACGTATAACGTTATATACGAAAACGATATAACGTATAACGTCATATACGAAAACGATATAACGTATAACGTTATGTACTATATCGATATAACGTATAACGTTATATACTATATCGATATAACGTATAACGTTATATACGAAAGCGATATAACGTATAACGTTATATACGATAACGATATAACGTATAACGTTATATACTATATCGATATAACGTATAACGTTATATACTATATCGATATAACGTATAACGTTGTATACTATTACGATATAACGTATAACGTTATATACTATATCGATATAACGTATAACGTTATATACTATATCGATATAATGTATAACGTTATATACGATAACGATATAACGTATAACTTTATATAATATTACGATATAACTTATAACGTTATATACTATTAAGATATAACGTATGAAGTTATATACTATAACGATATAACGTATAACGTTATATACTATATCGATATAACGTATAACGTTATATACGAAAACGATATAACGTATAACGTTGTATACTATTACGATATAACGTATAACGTTATATACTATATCGATATAACGTATAACGTTATATACTATATCGATATAACGTATAACGTTATATACTATATCGATATAACGTATAACGTTATATACGATAACGATATAACGTATAACTTTATATACTATTACGATATAACGTATAACGTTATATACTATTAAGATATAACGTATGAAGTTATATACTATAACGATATAACGTATAACGTTATATACTATATCGATATAACGTATGACGTTATATACGAAAACGATATATCGTATAACGTTATATACGATAACGATATAACGTATAACGTTATATACTATATCGATATAACGTATAACGTTATATACTATATCGATATAACGTATAACGTTGTATACTATTACGATATAACGTATAACGTTATATACTATATCGATATAACGTATAACGTTATATACTATATCGATATAACGTATAACGTTATATACTATAACGATAAATCGTATAACGTTATGTAGTATTACGATATAACGTATAACGTTATGTACGATAACGATATAACGTATAACGTTATATACTATTACGATATAACGTATAACGTTATATACGATAACGATATAACGTATAACGTTATATACTATATCGATATAACGTATAACGTTATATGCTATTACGATATAACGTATAACGTTAAGTACTATAACGATATAACGTATATCGTTATATACTATAACGATATAACGTATAACGTTATGTACTATATCGATATAACGTATAACGTTATATACTATATCGATATAACGTATAACGTTATGTAGTAATACGTATAACGTATAACGTATAACGTATAACGTTATATACTATATCGATATAACGTATAACGTTATATACGAAAACGATATAACGTAGAACGTTATATACGATAACGATATAACGTATAACGTTTTATACTATAACGGTATAACGTATAACGTAATATACTATATCGATATAACGTATAACGTTATATACTATTACGATATAACGTATAACGTTATATACTATTACGATATAACGTATAACGTTATATACGAAAACGATATAACGTATAACGTCATATACGAAAACGATATAACGTATAACGTTATGTACTATATCGATATAACGTATAACGTTATATACTATATCGATATAACGTATAACGTTATATACGAAAGCGATATAACGTATAACGTTATATACGATAACGATATAACGTATAACGTTATATACTATATCGATATAACGTATAACGTTATATACTATATCGATATAACGTATAACGTTGTATACTATTACGATATAACGTATAACGTTATATACTATATCGATATAACGTATAACGTTATATACTATATCGATATAATGTATAACGTTATATACGATAACGATATAACGTATAACTTTATATAATATTACGATATAACTTATAACGTTATATACTATTAAGATATAACGTATGAAGTTATATACTATAACGATATAACGTATAACGTTATATACTATATCGATATAACGTATAACGTTATATACGAAAACGATATAACGTATAACGTTGTATACTATTACGATATAACGTATAACGTTATATACTATATCGATATAACGTATAACGTTATATACTATATCGATATAACGTATAACGTTATATACTATATCGATATAACGTATAACGTTATATACGATAACGATATAACGTATAACGTTATATACGATAACGATATAACGTATAACTTTATATACTATTACGATATAACGTATAACGTTATATACTATTAAGATATAACGTATGAAGTTATATACTATAACGATATAACGTATAACGTTATATACTATATCGATATAACGTATGACGTTATATACGAAAACGATATATCGTATAACGTTATATACGATAACGATATAACGTATAACGTCATATACGAAAACGATATAACGTATAACGTTATATACTATATCGATATAACGTATAACGTTGTATACTATTACGATATAACGTATAACGTTATATACTATATCGATATAACGTATAACGTTATATACTATATCGATATAACGTATAACGTTATATACGAAAACGATATATCGTATAACGTTATATACGATAACGATATAACGTATAACGTTATATACTATATCGATATAACGTATAACGTTATATACTATATCGAAATAACGTATAACGTTGTATACTATTACGATATAACGTATAACGTTATATACTATATCGATATAACGTATAACGTTATATACTATATCGATATAACGTATAACGTTATATACTATATCGATATAACGTATAACGTTATATACTATATCGATATAACGTATAACGTTATATACTATATCGATATAACGTATAACGTTATATACTATATCGATATAACGTATAACGTTATGTAGTATTACGATATACCGTATAACGTTATATACGATAACGATATAACGTATAACGTTATATACTATATCGATATAACGTATAACGTTATATACTATATCGATATAACGTATAACGTTATATACTATATCGATATAACGTATAACGTTATATACTATATCGATATAACGTATAACGTTGTATACTATTACGATATAACGTATAACGTTATATACGAAAACAATATAACGTAGAACGTTATATACGAAAACGATATAACGTATAACGTTATATACTATATCGATATAACGTATAACGTTATATACTATATCGATATAACGTATAACGTTATATACTATATCGATATAACGTATAACGTTGTATACTATTACTGTATATCGTATAACGTTATTTACTATATCGATATAACGTATAACGTTATATACTATTACGATATAACGTATAACGTTATATACTATTACGATACAACGTATAACGTTATATACTATTACTGTATATCGTATAACGTTATTTACTATATCGATATAACGTATAACGTTATATACGAAAACGATATAACGTATAACGTTATATACGAAAACGATATAACGTATAACGTTATATACTATATCGATATAACGTATAACGTTATATACTATATCGATATAACGTATAACGTTATATACTATATCGATATAACGTATAACGTTGTATACGAAAACGATATAACGTATAACGTCATATACGAAAACGATATAACGTATAACGTTATGTACTATATCGATATAACGTATAACGTTATATACTATTACGATATAACGTATAACGTTATATACTATTACGATACAACGTATAACGTTATATACTATTACTGTATATCGTATAACGTTATTTACTATATCGATATAACGTATAACGTTATATACTATATCGATATAACGTATAACGTTATATACGAAAACGATATAACGTATAACGTTATATACGATAACGATATAACGTATAACGTTATGTACTATATCGATATAACGTATAACGTTATATAGTATATCGATATAACGTATAACGTTATATACTATATCGATATAACGTATAACGTTATATACGAAAACGATATAACGTATAACGTTATATACGATAACGATATAACGTATAACGTTATATACTATATCGATATAACGTATAACGTTATATACTATATCGATATAACGTATAACGTTGTATACTATTACGATATAACGTATAACGTTATATACTATATCGATATAACGTATAACGTTATATACTATATCGATATAACGTATAACGTTATATACTATATCGATATAACGTATAACGTTATATACTATATCGATATAACGTATAACGTTATATACGATAACGATATAACGTATAACTTTATATACTATTACGATATAACGTATAACGTTATATACTATTAAGATATAACGTATGAAGTTATATACTATAACGATATAACGTATAACGTTATATACTATATCGATATAACGTATGACGTTATATACGAAAACGATATATCGTATAACGTTATATACGATAACGATATAACGTATAACGTTATATACTATATCGATATAACGTATAACGTTATATACTATATCGATATAACGTATAACGTTGTATACTATTACGATATAACGTATAACGTTATATACTATATCGATATAACGTATAACGTTATATACTATATCGATATAACGTATAACGTTATATACTATAACGATAAATCGTATAACGTTATGTAGTATTACGATATAACGTATAACGTTATGTACGATAACGATATAACGTATAACGTTATATACTATTACGATATAACGTATAACGTTATATACGATAACGATATAACGTATAACGTTATATACTATATCGATATAACGTATAACGTTATATGCTATTACGATATAACGTATAACGTTAAGTACTATAACGATATAACGTATATCGTTATATACTATAACGATATAACGTATAACGTTATGTACTATATCGATATAACGTATAACGTTATATACTATATCGATATAACGTATAACGTTATGTAGTAATACGTATAACGTATAACGTATAACGTATAACGTTATATACTATATCGATATAACGTATAACGTTATATACGAAAACGATATAACGTAGAACGTTATATACGATAACGATATAACGTATAACGTTTTATACTATAACGGTATAACGTATAACGTAATATACTATATCGATATAACGTATAACGTTATATACTATTACGATATAACGTATAACGTTATATACTATTACGATATAACGTATAACGTTATATACGAAAACGATATAACGTATAACGTCATATACGAAAACGATATAACGTATAACGTTATGTACTATATCGATATAACGTATAACGTTATATACTATATCGATATAACGTATAACGTTATATACGAAAGCGATATAACGTATAACGTTATATACGATAACGATATAACGTATAACGTTATATACTATATCGATATAACGTATAACGTTATATACTATATCGATATAACGTATAACGTTGTATACTATTACGATATAACGTATAACGTTATATACTATATCGATATAACGTATAACGTTATATACTATATCGATATAATGTATAACGTTATATACGATAACGATATAACGTATAACTTTATATAATATTACGATATAACTTATAACGTTATATACTATTAAGATATAACGTATGAAGTTATATACTATAACGATATAACGTATAACGTTATATACTATATCGATATAACGTATAACGTTATATACGAAAACGATATAACGTATAACGTTGTATACTATTACGATATAACGTATAACGTTATATACTATATCGATATAACGTATAACGTTATATACTATATCGATATAACGTATAACGTTATATACTATATCGATATAACGTATAACGTTATATACGATAACGATATAACGTATAACTTTATATACTATTACGATATAACGTATAACGTTATATACTATTAAGATATAACGTATGAAGTTATATACTATAACGATATAACGTATAACGTTATATACTATATCGATATAACGTATGACGTTATATACGAAAACGATATATCGTATAACGTTATATACGATAACGATATAACGTATAACGTTATATACTATATCGATATAACGTATAACGTTATATACTATATCGATATAACGTATAACGTTGTATACTATTACGATATAACGTATAACGTTATATACTATATCGATATAACGTATAACGTTATATACTATATCGATATAACGTATAACGTTATATACTATAACGATAAATCGTATAACGTTATGTAGTATTACGATATAACGTATAACGTTATGTACGATAACGATATAACGTATAACGTTATATACTATTACGATATAACGTATAACGTTATATACGATAACGATATAACGTATAACGTTATATACTATATCGATATAACGTATAACGTTATATGCTATTACGATATAACGTATAACGTTAAGTACTATAACGATATAACGTATATCGTTATATACTATAACGATATAACGTATAACGTTATGTACTATATCGATATAACGTATAACGTTATATACTATATCGATATAACGTATAACGTTATGTAGTAATACGTATAACGTATAACGTATAACGTATAACGTTATATACTATATCGATATAACGTATAACGTTATATACGAAAACGATATAACGTAGAACGTTATATACGATAACGATATAACGTATAACGTTTTATACTATAACGGTATAACGTATAACGTAATATACTATATCGATATAACGTATAACGTTATATACTATTACGATATAACGTATAACGTTATATACTATTACGATATAACGTATAACGTTATATACGAAAACGATATAACGTATAACGTCATATACGAAAACGATATAACGTATAACGTTATGTACTATATCGATATAACGTATAACGTTATATACTATATCGATATAACGTATAACGTTATATACGAAAGCGATATAACGTATAACGTTATATACGATAACGATATAACGTATAACGTTATATACTATATCGATATAACGTATAACGTTATATACTATATCGATATAACGTATAACGTTGTATACTATTACGATATAACGTATAACGTTATATACTATATCGATATAACGTATAACGTTATATACTATATCGATATAATGTATAACGTTATATACGATAACGATATAACGTATAACTTTATATAATATTACGATATAACTTATAACGTTATATACTATTAAGATATAACGTATGAAGTTATATACTATAACGATATAACGTATAACGTTATATACTATATCGATATAACGTATAACGTTATATACGAAAACGATATAACGTATAACGTTGTATACTATTACGATATAACGTATAACGTTATATACTATATCGATATAACGTATAACGTTATATACTATATCGATATAACGTATAACGTTTTATACTATAACGTTATAACGTATAACGTTATATACTATATCGATATTACGTATAACGTTATATACTATAACGATATAACGTATAACTTTATATAATATTACGATATAACTTATAACGTTATATACTATTAAGATATAACGTATGAAGTTATATACGATAACGATATAACGTATAACGTTTTATACTATAACGTTATAACGTATAACGTTATATACTATACCGATATAACGTATGAAGTTATATACTATAACGATATAACGTATAACGTTATATACTATATCGATATAACGTATGACGTTATATACGAAAACGATATATCGTATAACGTTATATACGATAACGATATAACGTATAACGTTATATACTATATCGATATAACGTATAACGTTATATACTATATCGATATAACGTATAACGTTGTATACTATTACGATATAACGTATAACGTTATATACTATATCGATATAACGTATAACGTTATATACTATATCGATATAACGTATAACGTTATATACTATATCGATATAACGTATAACGTTATATACTATATCGATATAACGTATAACGTTATATACTATATCGATATAGCGTATAACGTTATATACTATATCGATATAACGTATAACGTTATATACTATATCGATATAACGTATAACGTTATGTAGTATTACGATATACCGTATAACGTTATATACGATAACGATATAACGTATAACGTTATATACTATATCGATATAACGTATAACGTTATGTAGTATTACGATATACCGTATAACGTTATATACGATAACGATATAACGTATAACGTTATATACTATATCGATATAACGTATAACGTTATATACGATAACGATATAACGTATAACGTTATATACTATATCGATATAACGTATAACGTTATATGCTATTACGATATATCGTATAACGTTATATACTATAACGATATAACGTATGAAGTTATATACTATAACGATATAACGTATAACGTTATATACTATATCGATATAACGTATAACGTTATATACGAAAACGATATAACGTATAACGTTATATACGATAACGATATAACGTATAACGTTATATACTATATCGATATAACGTATAACGTTATATACTATATCGATATAACGTATAACGTTGTATACTATTACGATATAACGTATAACGTTATATACTATATCGATATAACGTATAACGTTATATACTATATCGATATAACGTATAACGTTATATACGATAACGATATAACGTATAACTTTATATACTATTACGATATAACGTATAACGTTATATACTATTAAGATATAACGTATGAAGTTATATACTATAACGATATAACGTATAACGTTATATACTATATCGATATAACGTATGACGTTATATACGAAAACGATATATCGTATAACGTTATATACGATAACGATATAACGTATAACGTTATATACTATATCGATATAACGTATAACGTTATATACTATATCGAAATAACGTATAACGTTGTATACTATTACGATATAACGTATAACGTTATATACTATATCGATATAACGTATAACGTTATATACTATATCGATATAACGTATAACGTTATGTAGTATTACGATATACCGTATAACGTTATATACGATAACGATATAACGTATAACGTTATATACTATATCGATATAACGTATAACGTTATATACTATATCGATATAACGTATAACGTTATATACTATAACGATAAATCGTATAACGTTATGTAGTATTACGATATAACGTATAACGTTATATACTATAACGATAAATCGTATAACGTTATGTAGTATTACGATATACCGTATAACGTTATATACTATTACGATACAACGTATAACGTTATATACTATTACTGTATATCGTATAACGTTATTTACTATATCGATATAACGTATAACGTTATATACGAAAACGATATAACGTATAACGTTATATACGAAAACGATATAACGTATAACGTTATATACGGTAACGATATAACGTATAACGTTATATACTATATCGATATAACGTATAACGTTATATACTATTACTGTATATCGTATAACGTTATTTACTATATCGATATAACGTATAACGTTATATACGAAAACGATATAACGTATAACGTTATATACGGTAACGATATAACGTATAACGTTATATACGGTAACGATATAACGTATAACGTTATATACTATATCGATATAACGTATAACGTTATATACTATATCGATATAACGTATAACGTTATATACTATATCGATATAACGTATAACGTTGTATACTATTACGATATAACGTATAACGTTATATACGAAAACAATATAACGTATAACGTAATATACTATATCGATATAACGTATAACGTTATATACTATTACGATATAACGTATAACGTTATATACTATTACGATATAACGTATAACGTTATATACGAAAACGATATAACGTATAACGTCATATACGAAAACGATATAACGTATAACGTTATGTACTATATCGATATAACGTATAACGTTATATACTATTACGATATAACGTATAACGTTATATACTATTACGATACAACGTATAACGTTATATACTATTACTGTATATCGTATAACGTTATTTACTATATCGATATAACGTATAACGTTATATACTATATCGATATAACGTATAACGTTATATACGAAAACGATATAACGTATAACGTTATATACGATAACGATATAACGTATAACGTTATGTACTATATCGATATAACGTATAACGTTATATACTATATCGATATAACGTATAACGTTATATACTATATCGATATAACGTATAACGTTATATACGAAAACGATATAACGTATAACGTTATATACGATAACGATATAACGTATAACGTTATATACTATATCGATATAACGTATAACGTTATATACTATATCGATATAACGTATAACGTTGTATACTATTACGATATAACGTATAACGTTATATACTATATCGATATAACGTATAACGTTATATACTATATCGATATAACGTATAACGTTATATACTATATCGATATAACGTATAACGTTATATACTATATCGATATAACGTATAACGTTATATACGATAACGATATAACGTATAACTTTATATACTATTACGATATAACGTATAACGTTATATACTATTAAGATATAACGTATGAAGTTATATACTATAACGATATAACGTATAACGTTATATACTATATCGATATAACGTATGACGTTATATACGAAAACGATATATCGTATAACGTTATATACGATAACGATATAACGTATAACGTTATATACTATATCGATATAACGTATAACGTTATATACTATATCGATATAACGTATAACGTTGTATACTATTACGATATAACGTATAACGTTATATACTATATCGATATAACGTATAACGTTATATACTATATCGATATAACGTATAACGTTATATACTATAACGATAAATCGTATAACGTTATGTAGTATTACGATATAACGTATAACGTTATGTACGATAACGATATAACGTATAACGTTATATACTACTACGATATAACGTATAACGTTATATACGATAACGATATAACGTATAACGTTATATACTATATCGATATAACGTATAACGTTATATGCTATTACGATATAACGTATAACGTTAAGTACTATAACGATATAAAGTATATCGTTATATACTATAACGATATAACGTATAACGTTATGTACTATATCGATATAACGTATAACGTTATATACTATATGGATATAACGTATAACGTTATGTAGTAATACGTATAACGTATAACGTATAACGTATAACGTTATATACTATATCGATATAACGTATAACGTTATATACGAAAACGATATAACGTAGAACGTTATATACGATAACGATATAACGTATAACGTTTTATACTATAACGGTATAACGTATAACGTAATATACTATATCGATATAACGTATAACGTTATATACTATTACGATATAACGTATAACGTTATATACTATTACGATATAACGTATAACGTTATATACGAAAACGATATAACGTATAACGTCATATACGAAAACGATATAACGTATAACGTTATGTACTATATCGATATAACGTATAACGTTATATACAATATCGATATAACGTATAACGTTATATACGAAAGCGATATAACGTATAACGTTATATACGATAACGATATAACGTATAACGTTATATACTATATCGATATAACGTATAACGTTATATACTATATCGATATAACGTATAACGTTGTATACTATTACGATATAACGTATAACGTTATATACTATATCGATATAACGTATAACGTTATATACTATATCGATATAATGTATAACGTTATATACGATAACGATATAACGTATAACTTTATATAATATTACGATATAACTTATAACGTTATATACTATTAAGATATAACGTATGAAGTTATATACTATAACGATATAACGTATAACGTTATATACTATATCGATATAACGTATAACGTTATATACGAAAACGATATAACGTATAACGTTGTATACTATTACGATATAACGTATAACGTTATATACTATATCGATATAACGTATAACGTTATATACTATATCGATATAACGTATAACGTTATATACTATATCGATATAACGTATAACGTTTTATACTATAACGTTATAACGTATAACGTTATATACTATATCGATATTACGTATAACGTTATATACTATAACGATATAACGTATAACTTTATATAATATTACGATATAACTTATAACGTTATATACTATTAAGATATAACGTATGAAGTTATATACGATAACGATATAACGTATAACGTTTTATACTATAACGTTATAACGTATAACGTTATATACTATATCGATATAACGTATGAAGTTATATACTATAACGATATAACGTATAACGTTATATACTATATCGATATAACGTATGACGTTATATACGAAAACGATATATCGTATAACGTTATATACGATAACGATATAACGTATAACGTTATATACTATATCGATATAACGTATAACGTTATATACTATATCGATATAACGTATAACGTTGTATACTATTACGATATAACGTATAACGTTATATACTATATCGATATAACGTATAACGTTATATACTATATCGATATAACGTATAACGTTATATACTATATCGATATAACGTATAACGTTATATACTATATCGATATAACGTATAACGTTATATACTATATCGATATAGCGTATAACGTTATATACTATATCGATATAACGTATAACGTTATATACTATATCGATATAACGTATAACGTTATGTAGTATTACGATATACCGTATAACGTTATATACGATAACGATATAACGTATAACGTTATATACTATATCGATATAACGTATAACGTTATGTAGTATTACGATATACCGTATAACGTTATATACGATAACGATATAACGTATAACGTTATATACTATATCGATATAACGTATAACGTTATATACGATAACGATATAACGTATAACGTTATATACTATATCGATATAACGTATAACGTTATATGCTATTACGATATATCGTATAACGTTATATACTATAACGATATAACGTATGAAGTTATATACTATAACGATATAACGTATAACGTTATATACTATATCGATATAACGTATAACGTTATATACGAAAACGATATAACGTATAACGTTATATACGATAACGATATAACGTATAACGTTATATACTATATCGATATAACGTATAACGTTATATACTATATCGATATAACGTATAACGTTGTATACTATTACGATATAACGTATAACGTTATATACTATATCGATATAACGTATAACGTTATATACTATATCGATATAACGTATAACGTTATATACGATAACGATATAACGTATAACTTTATATACTATTACGATATAACGTATAACGTTATATACTATTAAGATATAACGTATGAAGTTATATACTATAACGATATAACGTATAACGTTATATACTATATCGATATAACGTATGACGTTATATACGAAAACGATATATCGTATAACGTTATATACGATAACGATATAACGTATAACGTTATATACTATATCGATATAACGTATAACGTTATATACTATATCGAAATAACGTATAACGTTGTATACTATTACGATATAACGTATAACGTTATATACTATATCGATATAACGTATAACGTTATATACTATATCGATATAACGTATAACGTTATATACTATATCGATATAACGCATAACGTTATATACTATATCGATATAACGTATAACGTTATATACTATATCGACATAACGTATAACGTTATATACTATATCGATATAACGTATAACGTTATATACTATATCGATATAACGTATAACGTTATGTAGTATTACGATATACCGTATAACGTTATATACGATAACGATATAACGTATAACGTTATATACTATATCGATATAACGTATAACGTTATATACTATATCGATATAACGTATAACGTTATATACTATAACGATAAATCGTATAACGTTATGTAGTATTACGATATAACGTATAACGTTATATACTATAACGATAAATCGTATAACGTTATGTAGTATTACGATATACCGTATAACGTTATATACTATTACTGTATATCGTATAACGTTATTTACTATATCGGTATAACGTATAACGTTATATACTATATCGATATAACGTATAACGTTATATACTATATCGATATAACGTATAACGTTATATACTATATCGATATAACGTATAACGTTATATACGATAACGATATAACGTATAACTTTATATAATATTACGATATAACTTATAACGTTATATACTATTAAGATATAACGTATGAAGTTATATACTATAACGATATAACGTATAACGTTATATACTATATCGATATAACGTATAACGTTATATACGAAAACGATATAACGTATAACGTTATATACTATTACGATACAACGTATAACGTTATATACTATTACTGTATATCGTATAACGTTATTTACTATATCGATATAACGTATAACGTTATATACGAAAACGATATAACGTATAACGTTATATACGAAAACGATATAACGTATAACGTTATATACGATAACGATATAACGTATAACGTTATATACTATATCGATATAACGTATAACGTTATATACTATATCTATATAACGTATAACGTTGTATACTATTACGATATAACGTATAACGTTATATACTATATCGATATAACGTATAACGTTATATACTATATCGATATAACGTATAACGTTATATACTATATCGATATAACGTATAACGTTATATACTATATCGATATAACGTATAACGTTATATACGATAACGATATAACGTATAACTTTATATACTATTACGATATAACGTATAACGTTATATACTATTAAGATATAACGTATGAAGTTATATACTATAACGATATAACGTATAACGTTATATACTATATCGATATAACGTATGACGTTATATACGAAAACGATATATCGTATAACGTTATATACGATAACGATATAACGTATAACGTTATATACTATATCGATATAACGTATAACGTTATATACTATATCGATATAACGTATAACGTTGTATACTATTACGATATAACGTATAACGTTATATACTATATCGATATAACGTATAACGTTATATACTATATCGATATAACGTATAACGTTATATACTATAACGATAAATCGTATAACGTTATGTAGTATTACGATATAACGTATAACGTTATGTACGATAACGATATAACGTATAACGTTATATACTATTACGATATAACGTATAACGTTATATACGATAACGATATAACGTATAACGTTATATACTATATCGATATAACGTATAACGTTATATGCTATTACGATATAACGTATAACGTTAAGTACTATAACGATATAACGTATATCGTTATATACTATAACGATATAACGTATAACGTTATGTACTATATCGATATAACGTATAACGTTATATACTATATCGATATAACGTATAACGTTATGTAGTAATACGTATAACGTATAACGTATAACGTATAACGTTATATACTATATCGATATAACGTATAACGTTATATACGAAAACGATATAACGTATAACGTTATATACTATATCGATATAACGTATAACGTTATATACTATATAGATATAACGTATAACGTTGTATACTATTACGATATAACGTATAACGTTATATACTATATCGATATAACGTATAACGTTATATACTATATCGATATAATGTATAACGTTATATACGATAACGATATAACGTATAACTTTATATAATATTACGATATAACTTATAACGTTATATACTATTAAGATATAACGTATGAAGTTATATACTATAACGATATAACGTATAACGTTATATACTATATCGATATAACGTATAACGTTATATACGAAAACGATATAACGTATAACGTTGTATACTATTACGATATAACGTATAACGTTATATACTATATCGATATAACGTATAACGTTTTATACTATAACGTTATAACGTATAACGTTATATACTATATCGATATTACGTATAACGTTATATACTATAACGATATAACGTATAACTTTATATAATATTACGATATAACTTATAACGTTATATACTATTAAGATATAACGTATGAAGTTATATACGATAACGATATAACGTATAACGTTATATACTATATCGATATAACGTATGACGTTATATACGAAAACGATATATCGTATAACGTTATATACGATAACGATATAACGTATAACGTTATATACTATATCGATATAACGTATAACGTTATATACTATATCGATATAACGTATAACGTTGTATACTATAACGTTATAACGTATAACGTCATATACTATATCGATATAACGTATGAAGTTATATACTATAACGATATAACGTATAACGTTATATACTATATCGATATAACGTATGACGTTATATACGAAAACGATATATCGTATAACGTTATATACGATAACGATATAACGTATAACGTTATATACTATATCGATATAACGTATAACGTTATATACTATATCGATATAACGTATAACGTTGTATACTATTACGATATAACGTATAACGTTATATACTATATCGATATAACGTATAACGTTATATACTATATCGATATAACGTATAACGTTATATACTATATCGATATAACGTATAACGTTATATACTATATCGATATAACGTATAACGTTATATACTATATCGATATAGCGTATAACGTTATATACTATATCGATATAACGTATAACGTTATATACTATATCGATATAACGTATAACGTTATGTAGTATTACGATATACCGTATAACGTTATATACGATAACGATATAACGTATAACGTTATATACTATATCGATATAACGTATAACGTTATATACTATATCGATATAACGTATAACGTTATATACTATAACGATAAATCGTATAACGTTATGTAGTATTACGATATAACGTATAACGTTATGAACGATAACGATATAACGTATAACGTTATATACTATTACGATATAACGTATAACGTTATATACGATAACGATATAACGTATAACGTTATATACTATATCGATATAACGTATAACGTTATGTAGTAATACGTATAACGTATAACGTATAACGTATAACGTTATATACTATATCGATATAACGTATAACGTTATATACGAAAACGATATAACGTAGAACGTTATATACGATAACGATATAACGTATAACGTTTTATACTATAACGGTATAACGTATAACGTAATATACTATATCGATATAACGTATAACGTTATATACTATTACGATATAACGTATAACGTTATATACTATTACGATATAACGTATAACGTTATATACGAAAACGATATAACGTATAACGTCATATACGAAAACGATATAACGTATAACGTGATGTACTATATCGATATAACGTATAACGTTATATACTATATCGATATAACGTATAACGTTATATACGAAAGCGATATAACGTATAACGTTATATACGATAACGATATAACGTATAACGTTATATACTATATCGATATAACGTATAACGTTATATACTATATCGATGTAACGTATAACGTTGTATACTATTACGATATAACGTATAACGTTATATACTATATCGATATAACGTATAACGTTATATACTATATCGATATAATGTATAACGTTATATACGATAACGATATAACGTATAACTTTTTATAATATTACGATATAACTTATAACGTTATATACTATTAAGATGTAACGTATGAAGTTATATACTATAACGATATAACGTATAACGTTATATACTATATCGATATAACGTATAACGTTATATACGAAAACGATATAACGTATAACGTTGTATACTATTACGATATAACGTATAACGTTATATACTATATCGATATAACGTATAACGTTTTATACTATAACGTTATAACGTATAACGTTATATACTATATCGATATTACGTATAACGTTATATACTATAACGATATAACGTATAACTTTATATAATATTACGATATAACTTATAACGTTATATACTATTAAGATATAACGTATGAAGTTATATACGATAACGATATAACGTATAACGTTTTATACTATAACGTTATAACGTATAACGTTATATACTATATCGATATAACGTATAACGTTATATACTATTACGGTATAACGTATAACGTTATATACTATTACGATATAACGTATAACGTTATATACGAAAACAATATAACGTATAACGTTATATACGAAAACGATATAACGTATAACGTTATATACTATATCGATATAACGTATAACGTTATATACTATATCGATATAACGTATAACGTTATGTAGTATTACGATATACCGTATAACGTTATATACTATATCGATATTACGTATAACGTTATATACTATATCGATATAACGTATAACGTTATATACTATGTCGATATAACGTATAACGTTGTATACTATTACGATATAACGTATAACGTTAAGTACTATAACGATATAACGTATATCGTTATATACTATATCGATATAACGTATGACGTTATATACGAAAACGATATATCGTATAACGTTATATACGATAACGATATAACGTATAACGTTATATACTATATCGATATAACGTATAACGTTATATACTATATCGATATAACGTATAACGTTGTATACTATTACGATATAACGTATAACGTTATATACTATATCGATATAACGTATAACGTTATATACTATATCGATATAACGTATAACGTTATATACTATAACGATAAATCGTATAACGTTATGTAGTATTACGATATAACGTATAACGTTATGTACGATAACGATATAACGTATAACGTTATATACTATTACGATATAACGTATAACGTTATATACGATAACGATATAACGTATAACGTTATATACTATATCGATATAACGTATAACGTTATATGCTATTACGATATAACGTATAACGTTAAGTACTATAACGATATAACGTATATCGTTATATACTATAACGATATAACGTATAACGTTATGTACTATATCGATATAACGTATAACGTTATATACTATATCGATATAACGTATAACGTTATGTAGTAATACGTATAACGTATAACGTATAACGTATAACGTTATATACTATATCGATATAACGTATAACGTTATATACGAAAACGATATAACGTAGAACGTTATATACGATAACGATATAACGTATAACGTTTTATACTATAACGGTATAACGTATAACGTAATATACTATATCGATATAACGTATAACGTTATGTACTATTACGATATAACGTATAACGTTATATACTATTACGATATAACGTATAACGTTATATACGAAAACGATATAACGTATAACGTCATATACGAAAACGATATAACGTATAACGTTATGTACTATATCGATATAACGTATAACGTTATATACTATATCGATATAACGTATAACGTTATATACGAAAGCGATATAACGTATAACGTTATATACGATAACGATATAACGTATAACGTTATATACTATATCGATATAACGTATAACGTTATATACTATATAGATATAACGTATAACGTTGTATACTATTACGATATAACGTATAACGTTATATACTATATCGATATAACGTATAACGTTATATACTATATCGATATAATGTATAACGTTATATACGATAACGATATAACGTATAACTTTATATAATATTACGATATAACTTATAACGTTATATACTATTAAGATATAACGTATGAAGTTATATACTATAACGATATAACGTATAACGTTATATACTATATCGATATAACGTATAACGTTATATACGAAAACGATATAACGTATAACGTTGTATACTATTACGATATAACGTATAACGTTATATACTATATCGATATAACGTATAACGTTTTATACTATAACGTTATAACGTATAACGTTATATACTATATCGATATTACGTATAACGTTATATACTATAACGATATAACGTATAACTTTATATAATATTACGATATAACTTATAACGTTATATACTATTAAGATATAACGTATGAAGTTATATACGATAACGATATAACGTATAACGTTATATACTATATCGATATAACGTATGACGTTATATACGAAAACGATATATCGTATAACGTTATATACGATAACGATATAACGTATAACGTTATATACTATATCGATATAACGTATAACGTTATATACTATATCGATATAACGTATAACGTTGTATACTATAACGTTATAACGTATAACGTCATATACTATATCGATATAACGTATGAAGTTATATACTATAACGATATAACGTATAACGTTATATACTATATCGATATAACGTATGACGTTATATACGAAAACGATATATCGTATAACGTTATATACGATAACGATATAACGTATAACGTTATATACTATATCGATATAACGTATAACGTTATATACTATATCGATATAACGTATAACGTTGTATACTATTACGATATAACGTATAACGTTATATACTATATCGATATAACGTATAACGTTATATACTATATCGATATAACGTATAACGTTATATACTATATCGATATAACGTATAACGTTATATACTATATCGATATAACGTATAACGTTATATACTATATCGATATAGCGTATAACGTTATATACTATATCGATATAACGTATAACGTTATATACTATATCGATATAACGTATAACGTTATGTAGTATTACGATATACCGTATAACGTTATATACGATAACGATATAACGTATAACGTTATATACTATATCGATATAACGTATAACGTTATATACTATATCGATATAACGTATAACGTTATATACTATAACGATAAATCGTATAACGTTATGTAGTATTACGATATAACGTATAACGTTATGAACGATAACGATATAACGTATAACGTTATATACTATTACGATATAACGTATAACGTTATATACGAAAACGATATAACGTATAACGTCATATACGAAAACGATATAACGTATAACGTGATGTACTATATCGATATAACGTATAACGTTATATACTATATCGATATAACGTATAACGTTATATACGAAAGCGATATAACGTATAACGTTATATACGATAACGATATAACGTATAACGTTATATACTATATCGATATAACGTATAACGTTATATACTATATCGATGTAACGTATAACGTTGTATACTATTACGATATAACGTATAACGTTATATACTATATCGATATAACGTATAACGTTATATACTATATCGATATAATGTATAACGTTATATACGATAACGATATAACGTATAACTTTTTATAATATTACGATATAACTTATAACGTTATATACTATTAAGATGTAACGTATGAAGTTATATACTATAACGATATAACGTATAACGTTATATACTATATCGATATAACGTATAACGTTATATACGAAAACGATATAACGTATAACGTTGTATACTATTACGATATAACGTATAACGTTATATACTATATCGATATAACGTATAACGTTTTATACTATAACGTTATAACGTATAACGTTATATACTATATCGATATTACGTATAACGTTATATACTATAACGATATAACGTATAACTTTATATAATATTACGATATAACTTGTAACGTTATATACTATTAAGATATAACGTATGAAGTTATATACGATAACGATATAACGTATAACGTTTTATACTATAACGTTATAACGTATAACGTTATATACTATATCGATATAACGTATAACGTTATATACTATTACGGTATAACGTATAACGTTATATACTATTACGATATAACGTATAACGTTATATACGAAAACAATATAACGTATAACGTTATATACGAAAACGATATAACGTATAACGTTATATACTATATCGATATAACGTATAACGTTATATACTATATCGATATAACGTATAACGTTATGTAGTATTACGATATACCGTATAACGTTATATACTATATCGATATTACGTATAACGTTATATACTATATCGATATAACGTATAACGTTATATACGATAACGATATAACGTATAACTTTATATACTATTACGATATAACGTATAACGTTATATACTATTAAGATATAACGTATGAAGTTATATACTATAACGATATAACGTATAACGTTATATACTATATCGATATAACGTATAACGTTATATACTATATCGATATAACGTATAACGTTATATGCTATTACGATATAACGTATAACGTTATATACTATATCGATATAACGTATAACGTTATATACTATGTCGATATAACGTATAACGTTGTATACTATTACGATATAACGTATAACGTTATATACTATAACGATATAACGTATATCGTTATATACTATAACGATATAACGTATAACGTTATATACTATTAAGATATAACGTATGAAGTTATATACTATAACGATATAACGTATAACGTTATATACTATATCGATATAACGTATAACGTTATATACGAAAACGATATAACGTATAACGTTATATACGAGAACGATATAACGTATAACGTTATATACTATATCGATATAACGTATAACGTTATATACTATATCGATATAACGTATAACGTTGTATACTATTACGATATAACGTATAACGTTATATACTATATCGATATAACGTATAACATTATATACTATTACGATACAACGTATAACGTTATATACTATTACTGTATATCGTATAACGTTATTTACTATATCGATATAACGTATAACGTTATATACTATTACGATATAACGTATAACGTCATATACTATTACGATACAACGTATAACGTTATATACTATTACTGTATATCGTATAACGTTATTTACTATATCGGTATAACGTATAACGTTATATACTATATCGATATAACGTATAACGTTATGTAGTAATACGTATAACGTATAACGTATAACGTATAACGTTATATACTATATCGATATAACGTATAACGTTATATACGAAAACGATATAACGTAGAACGTTATATACGATAACGATATAACGTATAACGTTTTATACTATAACGGTATAACGTATAACGTAATATACTATATCGATATAACGTATAACGTTATATACTATTACGATATAACGTATAACGTTATATACTATTACGATATAACGTATAACGTTATATACGAAAACGATATAACGTATAACGTCATATACGAAAACGATATAACGTATAACGTTATGTACTATATCGATATAACGTATAACGTTATATACTATATCGATATAACGTATAACGTTATATACGAAAGCGATATAACGTATAACGTTATATACGATAACGATATAACGTATAACGTTATATACTATATCGATATAACGTATAACGTTATATACTATATCGATATAACGTATAACGTTATATACTATATCGATATAACGTATAACGTTATATACGAAAACGATATAACGTATAACGTTGTATACTATTACGATATAACGTATAACGTTATATACTATATCGATATAACGTATAACGTTTTATACTATAACGTTATAACGTATAACGCTATATACTATATCGATATTACGTATAACGTTATATACTATAACGATATAACGTATAACTTTATATAATATTACGATATAACTTATAACGTTATATACTATTAAGATATAACGTATGAAGTTATATACGATAACGATATAACGTATAACGTTTTATACTATAACGTTATAACGTATAACGTTATATACTATATCGATATAACGTATGAAGTTATATACTATAACGATATAACGTATAACGTTATATACTATATCGATATAACGTATGACGTTATATACGAAAACGATATATCGTATAACGTTATATACGATAACGATATAACGTATAACGTTATATACTATATCGATATAACGTATAACGTTATATACTATATCGATATAACGTATAACGTTGTATACTATTACGATATAACGTATAACGTTATATACTATATCGATATAACGTATAACGTTATATACTATATCGATATAACGTATAACGTTATATACTATATCGATATAACGTATAACGTTATATACTATATCGATATAACGTATAACGTTATATACTATATCGATATAGCGTATAACGTTATATACTATATCGATATAACGTATAACGTTATATACTATATCGATATAACGTATAACGTTATGTAGTATTACGATATACCGTATAACGTTATATACGATAACGATATAACGTATAACGTTATATACTATATCGATATAACGTATAACGTTATGTAGTATTACGATATACCGTATAACGTTATATACGATAACGATATAACGTATAACGTTATATACTATATCGATATAACGTATAACGTTATATGCTATTACGATATATCGTATAACGTTATATACTATAACGATATAACGTATGAAGTTATATACTATAACGATATAACGTATAACGTTATATACTATATCGATATAACGTATAACGTTATATACGAAAACGATATAACGTATAACGTTATATACGATAACGATATAACGTATAACGTTATATACTATATCGATATAACGTATAACGTTATATACTATATCGATATAACGTATAACGTTGTATACTATTACGATATAACGTATAACGTTATATACTATATCGATATAACGTATAACGTTATATACTATATCGATATAACGTATAACGTTATATACGATAACGATATAACGTATAACTTTATATACTATTACGATATAACGTATAACGTTATATACTATTAAGATATAACGTATGAAGTTATATACTATAACGATATAACGTATAACGTTATATACTATATCGATATAACGTATGACGTTATATACGAAAACGATATATCGTATAACGTTATATACGATAACGATATAACGTATAACGTTATATACTATATCGATATAACGTATAACGTTATATACTATATCGAAATAACGTATAACGTTGTATACTATTACGATATAACGTATAACGTTATATACTATATCGATATAACGTATAACGTTATATACTATATCGATATAACGTATAACGTTATATACTATATCGATATAACGTATAACGTTATATACTATATCGATATAACGTATAACGTTATATACTATATCGATATAACGTATAACGTTATATACTATATCGATATAACGTATAACGTTATGTAGTATTACGATATACCGTATAACGTTATATACGATAACGATATAACGTATAACGTTATATACTATATCGATATAACGTATAACGTTATATACTATATCGATATAACGTATAACGTTATATACTATATCGATATAACGTATAACGTATATACTATATCGATATAACGTATAACGTTGTATACTATTACGATATAACGTATAACGTTATATACGAAAACAATATAACGTATAACGTTATATACGAAAACGATATAACGTATAACGTTATATACTATATCGATATAACGTATAACGTTATATACTATATCGATATAACGTATAACGTTATATACTATATCGATATAACGTATAACGTTGTATACTATTACTGTATATCGTATAACGTTATTTACTATATCGATATAACGTATAACGTTATATACTATTACGATATAACGTATAACGTTATATACTATTACGATATAACGTATAACGTTATATACGAAAACGATATAACGTATAACGTCATATACGAAAACGATATAACGTATAACGTTATGTACTATATCGATATAACGTATAACGTTATATACTATTACGATATAACGTATAACGTTATATACTATTACGATACAACGTATAACGTTATATACTATTACTGTATATCGTATAACGTTATTTACTATATCGATATAACGTATAACGTTATATACTATATCGATATAACGTATAACGTTATATACGAAAACGATATAACGTATAACGTTATATACGATAACGATATAACGTATAACGTTATGTACTATATCGATATAACGTATAACGTTATATACTATATCGATATAACGTATAACGTTATGTAGTATTACGATATACCGTATAACGTTATATACGATAACGATATAACGTATAACGTTATATACTATATCGATATAACGTATAACGTTATATACGATAACGATATAACGTATAACGTTATATACTATATCGATATAACGTATAACGTTATATGCTATTACGATATATCGTATAACGTTATATACTATAACGATATAACGTATGAAGTTATATACTATAACGATATAACGTATAACGTTATATACTATATCGATATAACGTATAACGTTATATACGAAAACGATATAACGTATAACGTTATATACGATAACGATATAACGTATAACGTTATATACTATATCGATATAACGTATAACGTTATATACTATATCGATATAACGTATAACGTTGTATACTATTACGATATAACGTATAACGTTATATACTATATCGATATAACGTATAACGTTATATACTATATCGATATAACGTATAACGTTATATACTATATCGATATAACGTATAACGTTATATACTATATCGATATAACGTATAACGTTATATACGATAACGATATAACGTATAACTTTATATACTATTACGATATAACGTATAACGTTATATACTATTAAGATATAACGTATGAAGTTATATACTATAACGATATAACGTATAACGTTATATACTATATCGATATAACGTATGACGTTATATACGAAAACGATATATCGTATAACGTTATATACGATAACGATATAACGTATAACGTTATATACTATATCGATATAACGTATAACGTTATATACTATATCGATATAACGTATAACGTTGTATACTATTACGATATAACGTATAACGTTATATACTATATCGATATAACGTATAACGTTATATACTATATCGATATAACGTATAACGTTATATACTATAACGATAAATCGTATAACGTTATGTAGTATTACGATATAACGTATAACGTTATGTACGATAACGATATAACGTATAACGTTATATACTATTACGATATAACGTATAACGTTATATACGATAACGATATAACGTATAACGTTATATACTATATCGATATAACGTATAACGTTATATGCTATTACGATATAACGTATAACGTTAAGTACTATAACGATATAACGTATATCGTTATATACTATAACGATATAACGTATAACGTTATGTACTATATCGATATAACGTATAACGTTATATACTATATCGATATAACGTATAAAGTTATGTAGTAATACGTATAACGTATAACGTATAACGTATAACGTTATATACTATATCGATATAACGTATAACGTTATATACGAAAACGATATAACGTAGAACGTTATATACGATAACGATATAACGTATAACGTTTTATACTATAACGGTATAACGTATAACGTAATATACTATATCGATATAACGTATAACGTTATATACTATTACGATATAACGTATAACGTTATATACTATTACGATATAACGTATAACGTTATATACGAAAACGATATAACGTATAACGTCATATACGAAAACGATATAACGTATAACGTTATGTACTATATCGATATAACGTATAACGTTATATACTATATCGATATAACGTATAACGTTATATACGAAAGCGATATAACGTATAACGTTATATACGATAACGATATAACGTATAACGTTATATACTATATCGATATAACGTATAACGTTATATACTATATCGATATAACGTATAACGTTGTATACTATTACGATATAACGTATAACGTTATATACTATATCGATATAACGTATAACGTTATATACTATATCGATATAATGTATAACGTTATATACGATAACGATATAACGTATAACTTTATATAATATTACGATATAACTTATAACGTTATATACTATTAAGATATAACGTATGAAGTTATATACTATAACGATATAACGTATAACGTTATATACTATATCGATATAACGTATAACGTTATATACGAAAACGATATAACGTATAACGTTGTATACTATTACGATATAACGTATAACGTTATATACTATATCGATATAACGTATAACGTTTTATACTATAACGTTATAACGTATAACGTTATATACTATATCGATATTACGTATAACGTTATATACTATAACGATATAACGTATAACTTTATATAATATTACGATATAACTTATAACGTTATATACTATTAAGATATAACGTATGAAGTTATATACGATAACGATATAACGTATAACGTTTTATACTATAACGTTATAACGTATAACGTTATATACTATATCGATATAACGTATGAAGTTATATACTATAACGATATAACGTATAACGTTATATACTATATCGATATAACGTATGACGTTATATACGAAAACGATATATCGTATAACGTTATATACGATAACGATATAACGTATAACGTTATATACTATATCGATATAACGTATAACGTTATATACTATATCGATATAACGTATAACGTTGTATACTATTACGATATAACGTATAACGTTATATACTATATCGATATAACGTATAACGTTATATACTATATCGATATAACGTATAACGTTATATACTATATCGATATAACGTATAACGTTATATACTATATCGATATAACGTATAACGTTATATACTATATCGATATAGCGTATAACGTTATATACTATATCGATATAACGTATAACGTTATATACTATATCGATATAACGTATAACGTTATGTAGTATTACGATATACCGTATAACGTTATATACGATAACGATATAACGTATAACGTTATATACTATATCGATATAACGTATAACGTTATGTAGTATTACGATATACCGTATAACGTTATATACGATAACGATATAACGTATAACGTTATATACTATATCGATATAACGTATAACGTTATATACGATAACGATATAACGTATAACGTTATATACTATATCGATATAACGTATAACGTTATATGCTATTACGATATATCGTATAACGTTATATACTATAACGATATAACGTATGAAGTTATATACTATAACGATATAACGTATAACGTTATATACTATATCGATATAACGTATAACGTTATATACGAAAACGATATAACGTATAACGTTATATACGATAACGATATAAGGTATAACGTTATATACTATATCGATATAACGTATAACGTTGTATACTATTACGATATAACGTATAACGTTATATACTATATCGATATAACGTATAACGTTATATACTATATCGATATAACGTATAACGTTATATACTATATCGATATAACGTATAACGTTATATACTATATCGATATAACGTATAACGTTATATACGATAACGATATAACGTATAACTTTATATACTATTACGATATAACGTATAACGTTATATACTATTAAGATATAACGTATGAAGTTATATACTATAACGATATAACGTATAACGTTATATACTATATCGATATAACGTATGACGTTATATACGAAAACGATATATCGTATAACGTTATATACGATAACGATATAACGTATAACGTTATATACTATATCGATATAACGTATAACGTTATATACTATATCGAAATAACGTATAACGTTGTATACTATTACGATATAACGTATAACGTTATATACTATATCGATATAACGTATAACGTTATATACTATATCGATATAACGTATAACGTTATATACTATATCGATATAACGTATAGCGTTATATACTATATCGATATAACGTATAACGTTATATACTATATCGATATAACGTATAACGTTATATACTATATCGATATAACGTATAACGTTATATACTATATCGATATAACGTATAACGTTATATACTATATCGATATAACGTATAACGTTATGTAGTATTACGATATACCGTATAACGTTATATACGATAACGATATAACGTATAACGTTATATACTATATCGATATAACGTATAACGTTATATACTATATCGATATAACGTATAACGTTATATACTATAACGATAAATCGTATAACGTTATGTAGTATTACGATATAACGTATAACGTTATGTACGATAACGATATAACGTATAACGTTATATACGATAACGATATATCGTATAACGTTATATACTATAATGATATAACGTATAACGTTATATACTATATCGATATAACGTATAACGTTATATACCATTACGATATAACGTATAACGTTATATACTATATCGATATAACGTATAACGTTATATACTATATCGATATAACGTATAACGTTATATACTATTACGATATAACGTATAACGTTATATACTATTACGATATAACGTATAACGTTATATACGATAACGATATAACGTATAACGTTATATACTATTACGATATAACGTATAACGTTATATACTATTACGATACAACGTATAACGTTATATACTATTACTGTATATCGTATAACGTTATTTACTATATCGGTATAACGTATAACGTTATATACTATATCGATATAACGTATAACGTTATATACTATATCGATATAACGTATAACGTTATATACTATATCGATATAACGTATAACGTTATATACGATAAAGATATAACGTATAACTTTATATAAATTACGATATAACTTATAACGTTATATACTATTAAGATATAACGTATGAAGTTATATACTATAACGATATAACGTATAACGTTATATACTATATCGATATAACGTATAACGTTATATACGAAAACGATATAACGTATAACGTTATATACTATTACGATACAACGTATAACGTTATATACTATTACTGTATATCGTATAACGTTATTTACTATATCGATATAACGTATAACGTTATATACGAAAACGATATAACGTATAACGTTATATACGAAAACGATATAACGTATAACGTTATATACGGTAACGATATAACGTATAACGTTATATACTATATCGATATAACGTATAACGTTATATACTATATCGATATAACGTATAACGTTGTATACTATTACGATATAACGTATAACGTTATATACGAAAACAATATAACGTATAACGTTATATACGAAAACGATATAACGTATAACGTTATATACTATATCGATATAACGTATAACGTTATATACTATATCGATATAACGTATAACGTTATATACTATATCGATATAACGTATAACGTTGTATACTATTACTGTATATCGTATAACGTTATTTACTATATCGATATAACGTATAACGTTATATACTATTACGATATAACGTATAACGTTATATACTATTACGATACAACGTATAACGTTATATACTATTACTGTATATCGTATAACGTTATTTACTATATCGATATAACGTATAACGTTATATACTATATCGATATAACGTATAACGTTATATACGAAAACGATATAACGTATAACGTTATATACGATAACGATATAACGTATAACGTTATGTACTATATCGATATAACGTATAACGTTATATACTATATCGATATAACGTATAACGTTATATACTATATCGATATAACGTATAACGTTGTATACTATTACTGTATATCGTATATCGTTATTTACTATATCGATATAACGTATAACGTTATATACTATTACGATATAACGTATAACGTTATATACTATTACGATACAACGTATAACGTTATATACTATTACTGTATATCGTATAACGTTATTTACTATATCGATATAACGTATAACGCTATATACTATATCGATATAACGTATAACGTTATATACGAAAACGATATAACGTATAACGTTATATACGACAACGATATAACGTATAACGTTATGTACTATATCGATATAACGTATAACGTTATATACTATATCGATATAACGTATAACGTTATGTAGTATTACGATATACCGTATAACGTTATATACGATAACGATATAACGTATAACGTTATATACTATATCGATATAACGTATAACGTTATATACGATAACGATATAACGTATAACGTTATATACTATATCGATATAACGTATAACGTTATATGCTATTACGATATATCGTATAACGTTATATACTATAACGATATAACGTATGAAGTTATATACTATAACGATATAACGTATAACGTTATATACTATATCGATATAACGTATAACGTTATATACGAAAACGATATAACGTATAACGTTATATACGATAACGATATAACGTATAACGTTATATACTATATCGATATAACGTATAACGTTATATACTATATCGATATAACGTATAACGTTGTATACTATTACGATATAACGTATAACGTTATATACTATATCGATATAACGTATAACGTTATATACTATATCGATATAACGTATAACGTTATATACTATATCGATATAACGTATAACGTTATATACGATAACGATATAACGTATAACTTTATATAATATTACGATATAACGTATAACGTTATATACTATTAAGATATAACGTATGAAGTTATATACTATAACGATATAACGTATAACGTTATATACTATATCGATATAACGTATGACGTTATATACGAAAACGATATATCGTATAACGTTATATACGATAACGATATAACGTATAACGTTATATACTATATCGATATAACGTATAACGTTATATACTATATCGATATAACGTATAACGTTGTATACTATTACGATATAACGTATAACGTTATATACTATATCGATATAACGTATAACGTTATATACCATATCGATATAACGTATAACGTTATATACTATAACGATAAATCGTATAACGTTATGTAGTATTACGATATAACGTATAACGTTATGTACGATAACGATATAACGTATAACGTTATATACTATTACGATATAACGTATAACGTTATATACGATAACGATATAACGTATAACGTTATATACTATATCGATATAACGTATAACGTTATATGCTATTACGATATAACGTATAACGTTAAGTACTATAACGATATAACGTATATCGTTATATACTATAACGATATAACGTATAACGTTATGTACTATATCGATATAACGTATAACGTTATATACTATATCGATATAACGTATAAAGTTATGTAGTAATACGTATAACGTGTAACGTATAACGTATAACGTTATATACTATATCGATATAACGTATAACGTTATATACGAAAACGATATAACGTAGAACGTTATATACGATAACGATATAACGTATAACGTTTTATACTATAACGGTATAACGTATAACGTAATATACTATATCGATATAACGTATAACGTTATATACTATTACGATATAACGTATAACGTTATATACTATTACGATATAACGTATAACGTTATATACGAAAACGATATAACGTATAACGTCATATACGAAAACGATATAACGTATAACGTTATGTACTATATCGATATAACGTATAACGTTATATACTATATCGATATAACGTATAACGTTATATACGAAAGCGATATAACGTATAACGTTATATACGATAACGATATAACGTATAACGTTATATACTATATCGATATAACGTATAACGTTGTATACTATTACGATATAACGTATAACGTTATATACTATATCGATATAACGTATAACGTTATATACTATATCGATATAATGTATAACGTTATATACGATAACGATATAACGTATAACTTTATATAATATTACGATATAACTTATAACGTTATATACTATTAAGATATAACGTATGAAGTTATATACTATAACGATATAACGTATAACGTTATATACTATATCGATATAACGTATAACGTTATATACGAAAACGATATAACGTATAACGTTGTATACTATTACGATATAACGTATAACGTTATATACTATATCGATATAACGTATAACGTTTTATACTATAACGTTATAACGTATAACGTTATATACTATATCGATATTACGTATAACGTTATATACTATAACGATATAACGTATAACTTTATATAATATTACGATATAACTTATAACGTTATATACTATTAAGATATAACGTATGAAGTTATATACGATAACGATATAACGTATAACGTTTTATACTATAACGTTATAACGTATAACGTTATATACTATATCGATATAACGTATGAAGTTATATACTATAACGATATAACGTATAACGTTATATACTATATCGATATAACGTATGACGTTATATACGAAAACGATATATCGTATAACGTTATATACGATAACGATATAACGTATAACGTTATATACTATATCGATATAACGTATAACGTTATATACTATATCGATATAACGTATAACGTTGTATACTATTACGATATAACGTATAACGTTATATACTATATCGATATAACGTATAACGTTATATACTATATCGATATAACGTATAACGTTATATACTATATCGATATAACGTATAACGTTATATACTATATCGATATAACGTATAACGTTATATACTATATCGATATAGCGTATAACGTTATATACTATATCGATATAACGTATAACGTTATATACTATATCGATATAACGTATAACGTTATGTAGTATTACGATATACCGTATAACGTTATATACGATAACGATATAACGTATAACGTTATATACTATATCGATATAACGTATAACGTTATGTAGTATTACGATATACCGTATAACGTTATATACGATAACGATATAACGTATAACGTTATATACTATATCGATATAACGTATAACGTTATATACGATAACGATATAACGTATAACGTTATATACTATATCGATATAACGTATAACGTTATATGCTATTACGATATATCGTATAACGTTATATACTATAACGATATAACGTATGAAGTTATATACTATAACGATATAACGTATAACGTTATATACTATATCGATATAACGTATAACGTTATATACGAAAACGATATAACGTATAACGTTATATACGATAACGATATAACGTATAACGTTATATACTATATCGATATAACGTATAACGTTATATACTATATCGATATAACGTATAACGTTGTATACTATTACGATATAACGTATAACGTTATATACTATATCGATATAACGTATAACGTTATATACTATATCGATATAACGTATAACGTTATATACGATAACGATATAACGTATAACTTTATATACTATTACGATATAACGTATAACGTTATATACTATTAAGATATAACGTATGAAGTTATATACTATAACGATATAACGTATAACGTTATATACTATATCGATATAACGTATGACGTTATATACGAAAACGATATATCGTATAACGTTATATACGATAACGATATAACGTATAACGTTATATACTATATCGATATAACGTATAACGTTATATACTATATCGAAATAACGTATAACGTTGTATACTATTACGATATAACGTATAACGTTATATACTATATCGATATAACGTATAACGTTATATACTATATCGATATAACGTATAACGTTATATACTATATCGATATAACGTATAACGTTATATACTATATCGATATAACGTATAACGTTATATACTATATCGATATAACGTATAACGTTATATACTATATCGATATAACGTATAACGTTATGTAGTATTACGATATACCGTATAACGTTATATACGATAACGATATAACGTATAACGTTATATACTATATCGATATAACGTATAACGTTATATACTATATCGATATAACGTATAACGTTATATACTATATCGATATAACGTATAACGTTATATACTATATCGATATAACGTATAACGTTGTATACTATTACGATATAACGTATAACGTTATATACGAAAACAATATAACGTATAACGTTATATACGAAAACGATATAACGTATAACGTTATATACTATATCGATATAACGTATAACGTTATATACTATATCGATATAACGTATAACGTTATATACTATATCGATATAACGTATAACGTTGTATACTATTACTGTATATCGTATATCGTTATTTACTATATCGATATAACGTATAACGTTATATACTATTACGATATAACGTATAACGTTATATACTATTACGAAACAACGTATAACGTTATATACTATTACTGTATATCGTATAACGTTATTTACTATATCGATATAACGTATAACGTTATATACGAAAACGATATAACGTATAACGTTATATACGGTAACGATATAACGTATAACGTTATATACTATATCGATATAACGTATAACGTTATATACTATATCGATATAACGTATAACGTTATATACTATATCGATATAACGTATAACGTTGTATACTATTACGATATAACGTATAACGTTATATACGAAAACAATATAACGTATAACGTAATATACTATATCGATATAACGTATAACGTTATATACTATTACGATATAACGTATAACGTTATATACTATTACGATATAACGTATAACGTTATATACGAAAACGATATAACGTATAACGTCATATACGAAAACGATATAACGTATAACGTTATGTACTATATCGATATAACGTATAACGTTATATACTATTACGATATAACGTATAACGTTATATACTATTACGATACAACGTATAACGTTATATACTATTACTGTATATCGTATAACGTTATTTACTATATCGATATAACGTATAACGTTATATACTATATCGATATAACGTATAACGTTATATACGAAAACGATATAACGTATAACGTTATATACGATAACGATATAACGTATAACGTTATGTACTATATCGATATAACGTATAACGTTATATACTATATCGATATAACGTATAACGTTATGTAGTATTACGATATACCGTATAACGTTATATACGATAACGATATAACGTATAACGTTATATACTATATCGATATAACGTATAACGTTATATACGATAACGATATAACGTATAACGTTATATACTATATCGATATAACGTATAACGTTATATGCTATTACGATATATCGTATAACGTTATATACTATAACGATATAACGTATGAAGTTATATACTATAACGATATAACGTATAACGTTATATACTACATCGATATAACGTATAACGTTATATACGAAAACGATATAACGTATAACGTTATATACGATAACGATATAACGTATAACGTTATATACGATAACGATATAACGTATAACTTTATATAATATTACGATATAACTTATAACGTTATATACTATGAAGATATAACGTATGAAGTTATATACTATAACGATATAACGTATAACGTTATATACTATATCGATATAACGTATAACGTTATATACGAAAACGATATAACGTATAACGTTATATACGATAACGATATAACGTATAACGTTATATACTATATCGATATAACGTATAACGTTATATACTATATCGATATAACGTATAACGTTATGTAGTATTACGATATACCGTATAACGTTATATACTATATCGATATTACGTATAACGTTATATACTATATCGATATAACGTATAACGTTATATACGATAACGATATAACGTATAACTTTATATACTATTACGATATAACGTATAACGTTATATACTATTAAGATATAACGTATGAAGTTATATACTATAACGATATAACGTATAACGTTATATACTATATCGATATAACGTATAACGTTATATACTATATCGATATAACGTATAACGTTATATGCTATTACGATATAACGTATAACGTTATATACTATATCGATATAACGTATAACGTTATATACTATATCGATATAACGTATAACGTTGTATACTATTACGATATAACGTATAACGTTATATACTATAACGATATAACGTATATCGTTATATACCATAACGATATAACGTATAACGTTATATACTATTAAGATATAACGTATGAAGTTATATACTATAACGATATAACGTATAACGTTATATACTATATCGATATAACGTATAACGTTATATACGAAAACGATATAACGTATAACGTTATATACTATATCGATATAACGTATAACGTTGTATACTATTACGATATAACGTATAACGTTATATACTATAACGATATAACGTATATCGTTATATACTATAACGATATAACGTATAACGTTATATACTATTAAGATATAACGTATGAAGTTATATACTATAACGATATAACGTATAACGTTATATACTATATCGATATAACGTATAACGTTATATACGAAAACGATATAACGTATAACGTTATATACGATAACGATATAACGTATAACGTTATATACTATATCGATATAACGTATAACGTTATATACTATTACGATACAACGTATAACGTTATATACTATTACTGTATATCGTATAACGTTATTTACTATATCGATATAACGTATAACGTTATATACTATTACGATATAACGTATAACGTTATATACTATTACGATACAACGTATAACGTTATATACTATTACTGTATATCGTATAACGTTATTTACTATATCGATATAACGTATAACGTTATATACGAAAACGATATAACGTATAACGTTATATACGAAAACGATATAACGTATAACGTTATATACGGTAACGATATAACGTATAACGTTATATACTATATCGATATAACGTATAACGTTATATACTATATCGATATAACGTATAACGTTATATACTATATCGATATAACGTATAACGTTATATACTATATCGATATAACGTATAACGTTGTATACTATTACGATATAACGTATAACGTTATATACGAAAACAATATAACGTATAACGTTATATACGAAAACGATATAACGTATAACGTTATATACTATATCGATATAACGTATAACGTTATATACTATATCGATATAACGTATAACGTTATATACTATATCGATATAACGTATAACGTTATATACTATATCGATATAACGTATAACGTTATGTAGTATTACGATATACCGTATAACGTTATATACTATATCGATATTACGTATAACGTTATATACTATATCGATATAACGTATAACGTTATATACTATTACGATACAACGTATAACGTTATATACTATTACTGTATATCGTATAACGTTATTTACTATATCGATATAACGTATAACGTTATATACTATTACGATATAACGTATAACGTTATATACTATTACGATACAACGTATAACGTTATATACTATTACTGTATATCGTATAACGTTATTTACTATATCGATATAACGTATAACGTTATATACTATATCGATATAACGTATAACGTTATATACGAAAACGATATAACGTATAACGTTATATACGATAACGATATAACGTATAACGTTATGTACTATATCGATATAACGTATAACGTTATATACTATATCGATATAACGTATAACGTTATGTAGTATTACGATATACCGTATAACGTTATATACGATAACGATATAACGTATAACGTTATATACTATATCGATATAACGTATAACGTTATATACGATAACGATATAACGTATAACGTTATATACTATATCGATATAACGTATAACGTTATTTGCTATTACGATATATCGTATAACGTTATATACTATAACGATATAACGTATGAAGTTATATACTATAACGATATAACGTATAACGTTATATACTATATCGATATAACGTATAACGTTATATACGAAAACGATATAACGTATAACGTTATATACGATAACGATATAACGTATAACGTTATATACGGTAACGATATAACGTATAACGTTATATACTATATCGATATAACGTATAACGTTATATACTATATCGATATAACGTATAACGTTATATACTATATCGATATAACGTATAACGTTATATACGAAAACGATATAACGTATAACGTTATATACGATAACGATATAACGTATAACGTTATGTACTATATCGATATAACGTATAACGTTATATACTATATCGATATAACGTATAACGTTATGTAGTATTACGATATACCGTATAACGTTATATACGATAACGATATAACGTATAACGTTATATACTATATCGATATAACGTATAACGTTATATACGATAACGATATAACGTATAACGTTATATACTATATCGATATAACGTATAACGTTATATACTATTACTGTATATCGTATAACGTTATTTACTATATCGATGTAACGTATAACGTTATATACTATATCGAAATAACGTATAACGTTGTATACTATTACGATATAACGTATAACGTTATATACTATATCGATATAACGTATAACGTTATATACTATATCGATATAACGTATAACGTTATATACTATATCGATATAACGTATAACGTTATGTAGTATTACGATATACCGTATAACGTTATATACTATATCGATATTACGTATAACGTTATATACTATATCGATATAACGTATAACGTTATATACTATTACGATATAACGTATAACGTTATATACTATATCGATATAACGTATAACGTTATATACTATATCGATATAACGTATAACGTTATATACTATATCGATATAACGTATAACGTTATATACTATATCGATATAACGTATAACGTTATATACTATATCGATATAACGTATAACGTTATATACGAAAACGATATAACGTATAACGTTATATACGATAACGATATAACGTATAACGTTATGTACTATATCGATATAACGTATAACGTTATATACTATATCGATATAACGTATAACGTTATGTAGTATTACGATATACCGTATAACGTTATATACGATAACGATATAACGTATAACGTTATATACTATATCGATATAACGTATAACGTTATATACGATAACGATATAACGTATAACGTTATATACTATATCGATATAACGTATAACGTTATATACTATTACTGTATATCGTATAACGTTATTTACTATATCGATATAACGTATAACGTTATATACTATATCGAAATAACGTATAACGTTGTATACTATTACGATATAACGTATAACGTTATATACTATATCGATATAACGTATAACGTTATATACTATATCGATATAACGTATAACGTTATATACTATATCGATATAACGTATAACGTTATGTAGTATTACGATATACCGTATAACGTTATATACTATATCGATATTACGTATAACGTTATATACTATATCGATATAACGTATAACGTTATATACTATTACGATATAACGTATAACGTTATATACTATATCGATATAACGTATAACGTTATATACTATATCGATATAACGTATAACGTTATATACTATATCGATATAACGTATAACGTTGTATACTATTACGATATAACGTATAACGTTATATACGAAAACAATATAACGTATAACGTTATATACGAAAACGATATAACGTATAACGTTATATACTATATCGATATAACGTATAACGTTATATACTATATCGATATAACGTATAACGTTATATACTATATCGATATAACGTATAACGTTATATACTATATCGATATAACGTATAACGTTATATACTATATCGATATAACGTATAACGTTGTATACTATTACGATATAACGTATAACGTTATATACGAAAACAATATAACGTATAACGTTATATACGAAAACGATATAACGTATAACGTTATATACTATATCGATATAACGTATAACGTTATATACTATATCGATATAACGTATAACGTTATATACTATATCGATATAACGTATAACGTTACATACTATATCGATATAACGTATAACGTTATATACTATATCGATATAACGTATAACGTTATATACTATATCGATATAACGTATAACGTTATGTAGTATTACGATATACCGTATAACGTTATATACTATATCGATATTACGTATAACGTTATATACTATATCGATATAACGTATAACGTTATATACTATTACGATATAACGTATAACGTTATATACTATATCGATATAACGTATAACGTTATATACTATATCGATATAACGTATAACGTTATATACTATATCGATATAACGTATAACGTTATATACTATATCGATATAACGTATAACGTTATATACTATATCGATATAACGTATAACGTTATATACGAAAACGATATAACGTATAACGTTATATACGATAACGATATAACGTATAACGTTATGTACTATATCGATATAACGTATAACGTTATATACTATATCGATATAACGTATAACGTTATGTAGTATTACGATATACCGTATAACGTTATATACGATAACGATATAACGTATAACGTTATATACTATATCGATATAACGTATAACGTTATATACGATAACGATATAACGTATAACGTTATATACTATATCGATATAACGTATAACGTTATATACTATTACTGTATATCGTATAACGTTATTTACTATATCGATATAACGTATAACGTTATATACTATATCGAAATAACGTATAACGTTGTATACTATTACGATATAACGTATAACGTTATATACTATATCGATATAACGTATAACGTTATATACTATATCGATATAACGTATAACGTTATATACTATATCGATATAACGTATAACGTTATGTAGTATTACGATATACCGTATAACGTTATATACTATATCGATATTACGTATAACGTTATATACTATATCGATATAACGTATAACGTTATATACTATTACGATATAACGTATAACGTTATATACTATATCGATATAACGTATAACGTTATATACTATATCGATATAACGTATAACGTTATATACTATATCGATATAACGTATAACGTTGTATACTATTACGATATAACGTATAACGTTATATACGAAAACAATATAACGTATAACGTTATATACGAAAACGATATAACGTATAACGTTATATACTATATCGATATAACGTATAACGTTATATACTATATCGATATAACGTATAACGTTATATACTATATCGATATAACGTATAACGTTACATACTATATCGATATAACGTATAACGTTATGTAGTATTACGATATACCGTATAACGTTATATACTATATCGATATTACGTATAACGTTATATACTATATCGATATAACGTATAACGTTATATACTATTACGATACAACGTATAACGTTATATACTATTACTGTATATCGTATAACGTTATTTACTATATCGATATAACGTATAACGTTAGATACTATTACGATATAACGTATAACGTTATATACTATTACGATACAACGTATAACGTTATATACTATTACTGTATATCGTATAACGTTATTTACTATATCGATATAACGTATAACGTTATATACTATATCGATATAACGTATAACGTTATATACGAAAACGATATAACGTATAACGTTATATACGATAACGATATAACGTATAACGTTATGTACTATATCGATATAACGTATAACGTTATATACTATATCGATATAACGTATAACGTTATGTAGTATTACGATATACCGTATAACGTTATATACGATAACGATATAACGTATAACGTTATATACTATATCGATATAACGTATAACGTTATATACGATAACGATATAACGTATAACGTTATATACTATATCGATATAACGTATAACGTTATATGCTATTACGATATATCGTATAACGTTATATACTATAACGATATAACGTATGAAGTTATATACTATAACGATATAACGTATAACGTTATATACTATATCGATATAACGTATAACGTTATATACGAAAACGATATAACGTATAACGTTATATACGATAACGATATAACGTATAACGTTATATACTATATCGATATAACGTATAACGTTGTATACTATTACGATATAACGTATAACGTTATATACTATATCGATATAACGTACAACGTTATATACTATATCGATATAACGTATAACGTTATATACTATATCGATATAACGTATAACGTTATATACTATATCGATATAACGTATAACGTTATATACGATAACGATATAACGTATAACTTTATATACTATTACGATATAACGTATAACGTTATATACTATTAAGATATAACGTATGAAGTTATATACTATAACGATATAACGTATAACGTTATATACTATATCGATATAACGTATGACGTTATATACGAAAACGATATATCGTATAACGTTATATACGATAACGATATAACGTATAACGTTATATACTATATCGATATAACGTATAACGTTATATACTATATCGAAATAACGTATAACGTTGTATACTATTACGATATAACGTATAACGTTATATACTATATCGATATAACGTATAACGTTATATACTATATCGATATAACGTATAACGTTATATACTATATCGATATAACGTATAACGTTATATACTATATCGATATAACGTATAACGTTATATACTATATCGATATAACGTATAACGTTATATACTATATCGATATAACGTATAACGTTATATACTATATCGATATAACGTATAACGTTATATACTATATCGATATAACGTATAACGTTATGTAGTATTACGATATACCGTATAACGTTATATACGATAACGATATAACGTATAACGTTATATACTATATCGATATAACGTATAACGTTATATACTATATCGATATAACGTATAACGTTATATACTATAACGATAAATCGTATAACGTTATGTAGTATTACGATATAACGTATAACGTTATGTACGATAACGATATAACGTATAACGTTATATACGATAACGATATATCGTATAACGTTATATACTATAATGATATAACGTATAACGTTATATACTATATCGATATAACGTATAACGTTATATACCATTACGATATAACGTATAACGTTATATACTATATCGATATAACGTATAACGTTATATACTATATCGATATAACGTATAACGTTATATACTATTACGATATAACGTATAACGTTATATACTATTACGATATAACGTATAACGTTATATACGATAACGATATAACGTATAACGTTATATACTATTACGATATAACGTATAACGTTATATACTATTACGATACAACGTATAACGTTATATACTATTACTGTATATCGTATAACGTTATTTACTATATCGGTATAACGTATAACGTTATATACTATATCGATATAACGTATAACGTTATATACTATATCGATATAACGTATAACGTTATATACTATATCGATATAACGTATAACGTTATATACGATAAAGATATAACGTATAACTTTATATAATATTACGATATAACTTATAACGTTATATACTATTAAGATATAACGTATGAAGTTATATACTATAACGATATAACGTATAACGTTATATACTATATCGATATAACGTATAACGTTATATACGAAAACGATATAACGTATAACGTTATATACTATTACGATACAACGTATAACGTTATATACTATTACTGTATATCGTATAACGTTATTTACTATATCGATATAACGTATAACGTTATATACGAAAACGATATAACGTATAACGTTATATACGAAAACGATATAACGTATAACGTTATATACGAAAACGATATAACGTATAACGTTATATACGGTAACGATATAACGTATAACGTTATATACTATATCGATATAACGTATAACGTTATATACTATATCGATATAACGTATAACGTTATATACTATATCGATATAACGTATAACGTTGTATACTATTACGATATAACGTATAACGTTATATACGAAAACAATATAACGTATAACGTTATATACGAAAACGATATAACGTATAACGTTATATACTATATCGATATAACGTATAACGTTATATACTATATCGATATAACGTATAACGTTATATACTATATCGATATAACGTATAACGTTGTATACTATTACTGTATATCGTATAACGTTATTTACTATATCGATATAACGTATAACGTTATATACTATTACGATATAACGTATAACGTTATATACTATTACGATACAACGTATAACGTTATATACTATTACTGTATATCGTATAACGTTATTTACTATATCGATATAACGTATAACGTTATATACTATATCGATATAACGTATAACGTTATATACGAAAACGATATAACGTATAACGTTATATACGATAACGATATAACGTATAACGTTATGTACTATATCGATATAACGTATAACGTTATATACTATATCGATATAACGTATAACGTTATGTAGTATTACGATATACCGTATAACGTTATATACGATAACGATATAACGTATAACGTTATATACTATATCGATATAACGTATAACGTTATATACGATAACGATATAACGTATAACGTTATATACTATATCGATATAACGTATGACGTTATATACGAAAACGATATATCGTATAACGTTATATACGATAACGATATAACGTATAACGTTATATACTATATCGATATAACGTATAACGTTATATACTATATCGATATAACGTATAACGTTGTATACTATTACGATATAACGTATAACGTTATATACTATATCGATATAACGTATAACGTTATATACTATATCGATATAACGTATAACGTTATATACTATAACGATAAATCGTATAACGTTATGTAGTATTACGATATAACGTATAACGTTATGTACGATAACGATATAACGTATAACTTTATATAATATTACGATATAACTTATAACGTTATATACTATTAAGATATAACGTATGAAGTTATATACTATAACGATATAACGTATAACGTTATATACTATATCGATATAACGTATAACGTTATATACGAAAACGATATAACGTATAACGTTATATACTATATCGATATAACGTATGACGTTATATACGAAAACGATATATCGTATAACGTTATATACGATAACGATATAACGTATAACGTTATATACTATATCGATATAACGTATAACGTTATATACTATATCGAAATAACGTATAACGTTGTATACTATTACGATATAACGTATAACGTTATATACTATATCGATATAACGTATAACGTTATATACTATATCGATATAACGTATAACGTTATATACTATATCGATATAACGTATAACGTTATATACTATATCGATATAACGTATAACGTTATATACTATATCGATATAACGTATAACGTTATATACTATATCGATATAACGTATAACGTTATATACTATATCGATATAACGTATAACGTTATATACTATATCGATATAACGTATAACGTTATGTAGTATTACGATATACCGTATAACGTTATATACGATAACGATATAACGTATAACGTTATATACTATATCGATATAACGTATAACGTTATATACTATATCGATATAACGTATAACGTTATATACTATAACGATAAATCGTATAACGTTATGTAGTATTACGATATAACGTATAACGTTATGTACGATAACGATATAACGTATAACGTTATATACGATAACGATATATCGTATAACGTTATATACTATAATGATATAACGTATAACGTTATATACTATATCGATATAACGTATAACGTTATATACCATTACGATATAACGTATAACGTTATATACTATATCGATATAACGTATAACGTTATATACTATATCGATATAACGTATAACGTTATATACTATTACGATATAACGTATAACGTTATATACTATTACGATATAACGTATAACGTTATATACGATAACGATATAACGTATAACGTTATATACTATTACGATATAACGTATAACGTTATATACTATTACGATACAACGTATAACGTTATATACTATTACTGTATATCGTATAACGTTATTTACTATATCGGTATAACGTATAACGTTATATACTATATCGATATAACGTATAACGTTATATACTATATCGATATAACGTATAACGTTATATACTATATCGATATAACGTATAACGTTATATACGATAAAGATATAACGTATAACTTTATATAATATTACGATATAACTTATAACGTTATATACTATTAAGATATAACGTATGAAGTTATATACTATAACGATATAACGTATAACGTTATATACTATATCGATATAACGTATAACGTTATATACGAAAACGATATAACGTATAACGTTATATACTATTACGATACAACGTATAACGTTATATACTATTACTGTATATCGTATAACGTTATTTACTATATCGATATAACGTATAACGTTATATACGAAAACGATATAACGTATAACGTTATATACGGTAACGATATAACGTATAACGTTATATACTATATCGATATAACGTATAACGTTATATACTATATCGATATAACGTATAACGTTATATACTATATCGATATAACGTATAACGTTGTATACTATTACGATATAACGTATAACGTTATATACGAAAACAATATAACGTATAACGTTATATACGAAAACGATATAACGTATAACGTTATATACTATATCGATATAACGTATAACGTTATATACTATATCGATATAACGTATAACGTTATATACTATATCGATATAACGTATAACGTTGTATACTATTACTGTATATCGTATAACGTTATTTACTATATCGATATAACGTATAACGTTATATACTATTACGATATAACGTATAACGTTATATACTATTACGATACAACGTATAACGTTATATACTATTACTGTATATCGTATAACGTTATTTACTATATCGATATAACGTATAACGTTATATACTATATCGATATAACGTATAACGTTATATACGAAAACGATATAACGTATAACGTTATATACGATAACGATATAACGTATAACGTTATGTACTATATCGATATAACGTATAACGTTATATACTATATCGATATAACGTATAACGTTATGTAGTATTACGATATACCGTATAACGTTATATACGATAACGATATAACGTATAACGTTATATACTATATCGATATAACGTATAACGTTATATACGATAACGATATAACGTATAACGTTATATACTATATCGATATAACGTATAACGTTATATGCTATTACGATATATCGTATAACGTTATATACTATAACGATATAACGTATGAAGTTATATACTATAACGATATAACGTATAACGTTATATACTATATCGATATAACGTATAACGTTATATACGAAAACGATATAACGTATAACGTTATATACGATAACGATATAACGTATAACGTTATATACTATATCGATATAACGTATAACGTTATATACTATATCGATATAACGTATAACGTTGTATACTATTACGATATAACGTATAACGTTATATACTATATCGATATAACGTATAACGTTATATACTATATCGATATAACGTATAACGTTATATACTATATCGATATAACGTATAACGTTATATACTATATCGATATAACGTATAACGTTATATACGATAACGATATAACGTATAACTTTATATACTATTACGATATAACGTATAACGTTATATACTATTAAGATATAACGTATGAAGTTATATACTATAACGATATAACGTATAACGTTATATACTATATCGATATAACGTATGACGTTATATACGAAAACGATATATCGTATAACGTTATATACGATAACGATATAACGTATAACGTTATATACTATATCGATATAACGTATAACGTTATATACTATATCGATATAACGTATAACGTTGTATACTATTACGATATAACGTATAACGTTATATACTATATCGATATAACGTATAACGTTATATACTATATCGATATAACGTATAACGTTATATACTATAACGATAAATCGTATAACGTTATGTAGTATTACGATATAACGTATAACGTTATGTACGATAACGATATAACGTATAACGTTATATACTATTACGATATAACGTATAACGTTATATACGATAACGATATAACGTATAACGTTATATACTATATCGATATAACGTATAACGTTATATGCTATTACGATATAACGTATAACGTTAAGTACTATAACGATATAACGTATATCGTTATATACTATAACGATATAACGTATAACGTTATGTACTATATCGATATAACGTATAACGTTATATACTATATCGATATAACGTATAAAGTTATGTAGTAATACGTATAACGTATAACGTATAACGTATAACGTTATATACTATATCGATATAACGTATAACGTTATATACGAAAACGATATAACGTAGAACGTTATATACGATAACGATATAACGTATAACGTTTTATACTATAACGGTATAACGTATAACGTAATATACTATATCGATATAACGTATAACGTTATATACTATTACGATATAACGTATAACGTTATATACTATTACGATATAACGTATAACGTTATATACGAAAACGATATAACGTATAACGTCATATACGAAAACGATATAACGTATAACGTTATGTACTATATCGATATAACGTATAACGTTATATACTATATCGATATAACGTATAACGTTATATACGAAAGCGATATAACGTATAACGTTATATACGATAACGATATAACGTATAACGTTATATACTATATCGATATAACGTATAACGTTATATACTATATCGATATAACGTATAACGTTGTATACTATTACGATATAACGTATAACGTTATATACTATATCGATATAACGTATAACGTTATATACTATATCGATATAATGTATAACGTTATATACGATAACGATATAACGTATAACTTTATATAATATTACGATATAACTTATAACGTTATATACTATTAAGATATAACGTATGAAGTTATATACTATAACGATATAACGTATAACGTTATATACTATATCGATATAACGTATAACGTTATATACGAAAACGATATAACGTATAACGTTGTATACTATTACGATATAACGTATAACGTTATATACTATATCGATATAACGTATAACGTTTTATACTATAACGTTATAACGTATAACGTTATATACTATATCGATATTACGTATAACGTTATATACTATAACGATATAACGTATAACTTTATATAATATTACGATATAACTTATAACGTTATATACTATTAAGATATAACGTATGAAGTTATATACGATAACGATATAACGTATAACGTTTTATACTATAACGTTATAACGTATAACGTTATATACTATATCGATATAACGTATGAAGTTATATACTATAACGATATAACGTATAACGTTATATACTATATCGATATAACGTATGACGTTATATACGAAAACGATATATCGTATAACGTTATATACGATAACGATATAACGTATAACGTTATATACTATATCGATATACCGTATAACGTTATATACGATAACGATATAACGTATAACGTTATATACTATATCGATATAACGTATAACGTTATATACGATAACGATATAACGTATAACGTTATATACTATATCGATATAACGTATAACGTTATATGCTATTACGATATATCGTATAACGTTATATACTATAACGATATAACGTATAACGTTATATACTATATCGATATAGCGTATAACGTTATATACTATATCGATATAACGTATAACGTTATATACTATATCGATATAACGTATAACGTTATGTAGTATTACGATATACCGTATAACGTTATATACGATAACGATATAACGTATAACGTTATATACTATATCGATATAACGTATAACGTTATGTAGTATTACGATATACCGTATAACGTTATATACGATAACGATATAACGTATAACGTTATATACTATATCGATATAACGTATAACGTTATATACGATAACGATATAACGTATAACGTTATATACTATATCGATATAACGTATAACGTTATATGCTATTACGATATATCGTATAACGTTATATACTATAACGATATAACGTATGAAGTTATATACTATAACGATATAACGTATAACGTTATATACTATATCGATATAACGTATAACGTTATATACGAAAACGATATAACGTATAACGTTATATACGATAACGATATAACGTATAACGTTATATACTATATCGATATAACGTATAACGTTATATACTATATCGATATAACGTATAACGTTGTATACTATTACGATATAACGTATAACGTTATATACTATATCGATATAACGTATAACGTTATATACTATATCGATATAACGTATAACGTTATATACGATAACGATATAACGTATAACTTTATATACTATTACGATATAACGTATAACGTTATATACTATTAAGATATAACGTATGAAGTTATATACTATAACGATATAACGTATAACGTTATATACTATATCGATATAACGTATGACGTTATATACGAAAACGATATATCGTATAACGTTATATACGATAACGATATAACGTATAACGTTATATACTATATCGATATAACGTATAACGTTATATACTATATCGAAATAACGTATAACGTTGTATACTATTACGATATAACGTATAACGTTATATACTATATCGATATAACGTATAACGTTATATACTATATCGATATAACGTATAACGTTATATACTATATCGATATAACGTATAACGTTATATACGAAAACGATATAACGTATAACGTTATATACGAAAACGATATAACGTATAACGTTATATACGGTAACGATATAACGTATAACGTTATATACTATATCGATATAACGTATAACGTTATATACTATATCGATATAACGTATAACGTTATATACGATAACGATATAACGTATAACGTTATATACTATATCGATATAACGTATAACGTTATATACGATAACGATATAACGTATAACGTTATATACTATATCGATATAACGTATAACGTTATATGCTATTACGATATATCGTATAACGTTATATACTATAACGATATAACGTATGAAGTTATATACTATAACGATATAACGTATAACGTTATATACTATATCGATATAACGTATAACGTTATATACGAAAACGATATAACGTATAACGTTATATACGATAACGATATAACGTATAACGTTATATACGATAACGATATAACGTATAACGTTATATACTATATCGATATAACGTATAACGTTATATACTATATCGATATAACGTATAACGTTGTATACTATTACGATATAACGTATAACGTTATATACTATATCGATATAACGTATAACGTTATATACTATATCGATATAACGTATAACGTTATATACTATATCGATATAACGTATAACGTTATATACGATAACGATATAACGTATAACTTTATATACTATTACGATATAACGTATAACGTTATATACTATTAAGATATAACGTATGAAGTTATATACTATAACGATATAACGTATAACGTTATATACTATATCGATATAACGTATGACGTTATATACGAAAACGATATATCGTATAACGTTATATACGATAACGATATAACGTATAACGTTATATACTATATCGATATAACGTATAACGTTATATACTATATCGATATAACGTATAACGTTGTATACTATTACGATATAACGTATAACGTTATATACTATATCGATATAACGTATAACGTTATATACTATATCGATATAACGTATAACGTTATATACTATAACGATACAACGTATAACGTTATATACTATTACTGTATATCGTATAACGTTATTTACTATATCGATATAACGTATAACGTTATATACTATTACGATATAACGTATAACGTTATATACTATTACGATACAACGTATAACGTTATATACTATTACTGTATATCGTATAACGTTATTTACTATATCGATATAACGTATAACGTTATATACGAAAACGATATAACGTATAACGTTATATACGAAAACGATATAACGTATAACGTTATATACGGTAACGATATAACGTATAACGTTATATACTATATCGATATAACGTATAACGTTATATACTATATCGATATAACGTATAACGTTATATACTATATCGATATAACGTATAACGTTATATACGAAAACGATATAACGTATAACGTTATATACTATATCGATATAACGTATAACGTTGTATACTATTACGATATAACGTATAACGTTATATACTATAACGATATAACGTATATCGTTATATACTATAACGATATAACGTATAACGTTATATACTATTAAGATATAACGTATGAAGTTATATACTATAACGATATAACGTATAACGTTATATACTATATCGATATAACGTATAACGTTATATACGAAAACGATATAACGTATAACGTTATATACGATAACGATATAACGTATAACGTTATATACTATATCGATATAACGTATAACGTTATATACTATATCGATATAACGTATAACGTTGTATACTATTACGATATAACGTATAACGTTATATACTATATCGATATAACGTATAACGTTATATACTATTACGATACAACGTATAACGTTATATACTATTACTGTATATCGTATAACGTTATTTACTATATCGATATAACGTATAACGTTATATACTATTACGATATAACGTATAACGTTATATACTATTACGATACAACGTATAACGTTATATACTATTACTGTATATCGTATAACGTTATTTACTATATCGATATAACGTATAACGTTATATACGAAAACGATATAACGTATAACGTTATATACGAAAACAATATAACGTATAACGTTATATACGGTAACGATATAACGTATAACGTTATATACTATATCGATATAACGTATAACGTTATATACTATATCGATATAACGTATAACGTTATATACTATATCGATATAACGTATAACGTTGTATACTATTACGATATAACGTATAACGTTATATACGAAAACAATATAACGTATAACGTTATATACGAAAACGATATAACGTATAACGTTATGTACTATATCGATATAACGTATAACGTTATATACTATATCGATATAACGTATAACGTTATGTAGTATTACGATATACCGTATAACGTTATATACGATAACGATATAACGTATAACGTTATATACTATATCGATATAACGTATAACGTTATATACGATAACGATATAACGTATAACGTTATATACTATATCGATATAACGTATAACGTTATATGCTATTACGATATATCGTATAACGTTATATACTATAACGATATAACGTATGAAGTTATATACTATAACGATATAACGTATAACGTTATATACTATATCGATATAACGTATAACGTTATATACTATTACTGTATATCGTATAACGTTATTTACTATATCGATATAACGTATAACGTTATATACTATTACGATATAACGTATAACGTTATATACTATTACGATACAACGTATAACGTTATATACTATTACTGTATATCGTATAACGTTATTTACTATATCGATATAACGTATAACGTTATATACGAAAACGATATAACGTATAACGTTATATACGAAAACGATATAACGTATAACGTTATATACGGTAACGATATAACGTATAACGTTATATACTATATCGATATAACGTATAACGTTATATACTATATCGATATAACGTATAACGTTATATACTATATCGATATAACGTATAACGTTATATACGAAAACGATATAACGTATAACGTTATATACTATATCGATATAACGTATAACGTTGTATACTATTACGATATAACGTATAACGTTATATACTATAACGATATAACGTATATCGTTATATACTATAACGATATAACGTATAACGTTATATACTATTAAGATATAACGTATGAAGTTATATACTATAACGATATAACGTATAACGTTATATACTATATCGATATAACGTATAACGTTATATACGAAAACGATATAACGTATAACGTTATATACGATAACGATATAACGTATAACGTTATATACTATATCGATATAACGTATAACGTTATATACTATATCGATATAACGTATAACGTTGTATACTATTACGATATAACGTATAACGTTATATACTATATCGATATAACGTATAACGTTATATACTATTACGATACAACGTATAACGTTATATACTATTACTGTATATCGTATAACGTTATTTACTATATCGATATAACGTATAACGTTATATACTATTACGATATAACGTATAACGTTATATACTATTACGATACAACGTATAACGTTATATACTATTACTGTATATCGTATAACGTTATTTACTATATCGATATAACGTATAACGTTATATACGAAAACGATATAACGTATAACGTTATATACGAAAACGATATAACGTATAACGTTATATACGGTAACGATATAACGTATAACGTTATATACTATATCGATATAACGTATAACGTTATATACTATATCGATATAACGTATAACGTTATATACTATATCGATATAACGTATAACGTTGTATACTATTACGATATAACGTATAACGTTATATACGAAAACAATATAACGTATAACGTTATATACGAAAACGATATAACGTATAACGTTATATACTATATCGATATAACGTATAACGTTATATACTATATCGATATAACGTATAACGTTATATACTATATCGATATAACGTATAACGTTGTATACTATTACTGTATATCGTATAACGTTATTTACTATATCGATATAACGTATAACGTTATATACTATTACGATATAACGTATAACGTTATATACTATTACGATACAACGTATAACGTTATATACTATTACTGTATATCGTATAACGTTATTTACTATATCGATATAACGTATAGCGTTATATACTATATCGATATAACGTATAACGTTATATACGAAAACGATATAACGTATAACGTTATATACGATAACGATATAACGTATAACGTTATGTACTATATCGATATAACGTATAACGTTATATACTATATCGATATAACGTATAACGTTATGTAGTATTACGATATACCGTATAACGTTATATACGATAACGATATAACGTATAACGTTATATACTATATCGATATAACGTATAACGTTATATACGATAACGATATAACGTATAACGTTATATACTATATCGATATAACGTATAACGTTATATGCTATTACGATATATCGTATAACGTTATATACTATAACGATATAACGTATGAAGTTATATACTATAACGATATAACGTATAACGTTATATACTATATCGATATAACGTATAACGTTATATACGAAAACGATATAACGTATAACGTTATATACGATAACGATATAACGTATAACGTTATATACTATATCGATATAACGTATAACGTTATATACTATATCGATATAACGTATAACGTTGTATACTATTACGATATAACGTATAACGTTATATACTATATCGATATAACGTATAACGTTATATACTATATCGATATAACGTATAACGTTATATACTATATCGATATAACGTATAACGTTATATACGATAACGATATAACGTATAACTTTATATACTATTACGATATAACGTATAACGTTATATACTATTAAGATATAACGTATGAAGTTATATACTATAACGATATAACGTATAACGTTATATACTATATCGATATAACGTATGACGTTATATACGAAAACGATATATCGTATAACGTTATATACGATAACGATATAACGTATAACGTTATATACTATATCGATATAACGTATAACGTTATATACTATATCGATATAACGTATAACGTTGTATACTATTACGATATAACGTATAACGTTATATACTATATCGATATAACGTATAACGTTATATACTATATCGATATAACGTATAACGTTATATACTATAACGATAAATCGTATAACGTTATGTAGTATTACGATATAACGTATAACGTTATGTACGATAACGATATAACGTATAACGTTATATACTATTACGATATAACGTATAACGTTATATACGATAACGATATAACGTATAACGTTATATACTATATCGATATAACGTATATCGTTATATGCTATTACGATATAACGTATAACGTTAAGTACTATAACGATATAACGTATATCGTTATATACTATAACGATATAACGTATAACGTTATGGACTATATCGATATAACGTATAACGTTATATACTATATCGATATAACGTATAAAGTTATGTAGTAATACGTATAACGTATAACGTATAACGTATAACGTTATATACTATATCGATATAACGTATAACGTTATATACGAAAACGATATAACGTAGAACGTTATATACGATAACGATATAACGTATAACGTTTTATACTATAACGGTATAACGTATAACGTAATATACTATATCGATATAACGTATAACGTTATATACTATTACGATATAACGTATAACGTTATATACTATTACGATATAACGTATAACGTTATATACGAAAACGATATAACGTATAACGTCATATACGAAAACGATATAACGTATAACGTTATGTACTATATCGATATAACGTATAACGTTATATACTATATCGATATAACGTATAACGTTATATACGAAAGCGATATAACGTATAACGTTATATACGATAACGATATAACGTATAACGTTATATACTATATCGATATAACGTATAACGTTATATACTATATCGATATAACGTATAACGTTGTATACTATTACGATATAACGTATAACGTTATATACTATATCGATATAACGTATAACGTTATATACTATATCGATATAATGTATAACGTTATATACGATAACGATATAACGTATAACTTTATATAATATTACGATATAACTTATAACGTTATATACTATTAAGATATAACGTATGAAGTTATATACTATAACGATATAACGTATAACGTTATATACTATATCGATATAACGTATAACGTTATATTCGAAAACGATATAACGTATAACGTTGTATACTATTACGATATAACGTATAACGTTATATACTATATCGATATAACGTATAACGTTTTATACTATAACGTTATAACGTATAACGTTATATACTATATCGATATTACGTATAACGTTATATACTATAACGATATAACGTATAACTTTATATAATATTACGATATAACTTATAACGTTATATACTATTAAGATATAACGTATGAAGTTATATACGATAACGATATAACGTATAACGTTTTATACTATAACGTTATAACGTATAACGATATATACTATATCGATATAACGTATGAAGTTATATACTATATCGATATAATGTATAACGTTATATACGATAACGATATAACGTATAACTTTATATAATATTACGATATAACTTATAACGTTATATACTATTAAGATATAACGTATGAAGTTATATACTATAACGATATAACGTATAACGTTATATACTATATCGATATAACGTATAACGTTATATTCGAAAACGATATAACGTATAACGTTGTATACTATAACGATATAACGTATAACGTTATATACTATATCGATATAACGTATAACGTTATATTCGAAAACGATATAACGTATAACGTTGTATACTATTACGATATAACGTATAACGTTATATACTATATCGATATAACGTATAACGTTTTATACTATAACGTTATAACGTATAACGTTATATACGATAACGATATAACGTATAACGTTATATACTATATCGATATAACGTATGGCGTTATATACGAAAACGATATATCGTATAACGTTATATACGATAACGATATAACGTATAACGTTATATACGATAACGATATAACGTATAACGTTATATACTATATCGATATAACGTATAACGTTATATGCTATTACGATATATCGTATAACGTTATATACTATAACGATATAACGTATGAAGTTATATACTATAACGATATAACGTATAACGTTATATACTATATCGATATAACGTATAACGTTATATACGAAAACGATATAACGTATAACGTTATATACGATAACGATATAACGTATAACGTTATATACTATATCGATATAACGTATAACGTTATATACTATATCGATATAACGTATAACGTTGTATACTATTACGATATAACGTATAACGTTATATACTATATCGATATAACGTATAACGTTATATACGATAACGATATAACGTATAACTTTATATACTATTACGATATAACGTATAACGTTATATACTATTAAGATATAACGTATGAAGTTATATACTATAACGATATAACGTATAACGTTATATACTATATCGATATAACGTATAACGTTATATACTATATCGATATAACGTATAACGTTATATACTATATCGATATAACGTATAACGTTATATACGATAACGATATAACGTATAACTTTATATACTATTACGATATAACGTATAACGTTATATACTATTAAGATATAACGTATGAAGTTATATACTATAACGATATAACGTATAACGTTATATACTATATCGATATAACGTATAACGTTATATACGAAAACGATATAACGTATAACGTTATATACGATAACGATATAACGTATAACGTTATATACTATATCGATATAACGTATAACGTTGTATACTATTACGATATAACGTATAACGTTATATACTATATCGATATAACGTATAACGTTATATACTATATCGATATAACGTATAACGTTATATACGATAACGATATAACGTATAACGTTATATACTATATCGATATAACGTATAACGTTATTTGCTATTACGATATATCGTATAACGTTATATACTATAACGATATAACGTATGAAGTTATATACTATAACGATATAACGTATAACGTTATATACTATATCGATATAACGTATAACGTTATATACGAAAACGATATAACGTATAACGTTATATACGATAACGATATAACGTATAACGTTATATACTATATCGATATAACGTATAACGTTATATACTATATCGATATAACGTATAACGTTATATACTATTACGATATAACGTATAACGTTATATACTATTACGATATAACGTATAACGTTATATACGATAACGATATAACGTATAACGTTATATACTATTACGATATAACGTATAACGTTATATACTATTACGATACAACGTATAACGTTATATACTATTACTGTATATCGTATAACGTTATTTACTATATCGGTATAACGTATAACGTTATATACTATATCGATATAACGTATAACGTTATATACTATATCGATATAACGTATAACGTTATATACTATATCGATATAACGTATAACGTTATATACGATAACGATATAACGTATAACTTTATATAATATTACGATATAACTTATAACGTTATATACTATTAAGATATAACGTATGAAGTTACATACTATAACGATATAACGTATAACGTTATATACTATATCGATATAACGTATAACGTTATATACGAAAACGATATAACGTATAACGTTATATACTATTACGATACAACGTATAACGTTATATACTATTACTGTATATCGTATAACGTTATTTACTATATCGATATAACGTATAACGTTATATACGAAAACGATATAACGTATAACGTTATATACGAAAACGATATAACGTATAACGTTATATACGGTAACGATATAACGTATAACGTTATATACTATATCGATATAACGTATAACGTTATATACTATATCGATATAACGTATAACGTTATATACTATATCGATATAACGTATAACGTTATATACGAAAACGATATAACGTATAACGTTATATACGATAACGATATAACGTATAACGTTATGTACTATATCGATATAACGTATAACGTTATATACTATATCGATATAACGTATAACGTTATGTAGTATTACGATATACCGTATAACGTTATATACGATAACGATATAACGTATAACGTTATATACTATATCGATATAACGTATAACGTTATATACGATAACGATATAACGTATAACGTTATATACTATATCGATATAACGTATAACGTTATATGCTATTACGATATATCGTATAACGTTATATACTATAACGATATAACGTATGAAGTTATATACTATAACGATATAACGTATAACGTTATATACTATATCGATATAACGTATAACGTTATATACGAAAACGATATAACGTATAACGTTATATACGATAACGATATAACGTATAACGTTATATACTATATCGATATAACGTATAACGTTATATACTATATCGATATAACGTATAACGTTGTATACTATTACGATATAACGTATAACGTTATATACTATATCGATATAACGTATAACGTTATATACTATATCGATATAACGTATAACGTTATATACTATATCGATATAACGTATAACGTTATATACGATAACGATATAACGTATAACTTTATATACTATTACGATATAACGTATAACGTTATATACTATTAAGATATAACGTATGAAGTTATATACTATAACGATATAACGTATAACGTTATATACTATATCGATATAACGTATGACGTTATATACGAAAACGATATATCGTATAACGTTATATACGATAACGATATAACGTATAACGTTATATACTATATCGATATAACGTATAACGTTATATACTATATCGATATAACGTATAACGTTGTATACTATTACGATATAACGTATAACGTTATATACTATATCGATATAACGTATAACGTTATATACTATAACGATACAACGTATAACGTTATATACTATTACTGTATATCGTATAACGTTATTTACTATATCGATATAACGTATAACGTTATATACTATTACGATATAACGTATAACGTTATATACTATTACGATACAACGTATAACGTTATATACTATTACTGTATATCGTATAACGTTATTTACTATATCGATATAACGTATAACGTTATATACGAAAACGATATAACGTATAACGTTATATACGAAAACGATATAACGTATAACGTTATATACGGTAACGATATAACGTATAACGTTATATACTATATCGATATAACGTATAACGTTATATACTATATCGATATAACGTATAACGTTATATACGAAAACGATATAACGTATAACGTTATATACTATATCGATATAACGTATAACGTTGTATACTATTACGATATAACGTATAACGTTATATACTATAACGATATAACGTATATCGTTATATACTATAACGATATAACGTATAACGTTATATACTATTAAGATATAACGTATGAAGTTATATACTATAACGATATAACGTATAACGTTATATACTATATCGATATAACGTATAACGTTATATACTATTACGATATAACGTATAACGTTATATACTATTACGATACAACGTATAACGTTATATACTATTACTGTATATCGTATAACGTTATTTACTATATCGGTATAACGTATAACGTTATATACTATATCGATATAACGTATAACGTTATATACTATATCGATATAACGTATAACGTTATATACTATATCGATATAACGTATAATGTTATATACGATAACGATATAACGTATAACTTTATATAATATTACGATATAACTTATAACGTTATATACTATTAAGATATAACGTATGAAGTTACATACTATAACGATATAACGTATAACGTTATATACTATATCGATATAACGTATAACGTTATATACGAAAACGATATAACGTATAACGTTATATACTATTACGATACAACGTATAACGTTATATACTATTACTGTATATCGTATAACGTTATTTACTATATCGATATAACGTATAACGTTATATACGAAAACGATATAACGTATAACGTTATATACGAAAACGATATAACGTATAACGTTATATACGGTAACGATATAACGTATAACGTTATATACTATATCGATATAACGTATAACGTTATATACTATATCGATATAACGTATAACGTTATATACTATATCGATATAACGTATAACGTTATATACTATATCGATATAACGTATAACGTTATATACGATAACGATATAACGTATAACGTTATGTACTATATCGATATAACGTATAACGTTATATACTATATCGATATAACGTATAACGTTATGTAGTATTACGATATACCGTATAACGTTATATACGATAACGATATAACGTATAACGTTATATACTATATCGATATAACGTATAACGTTATATACGATAACGATATAACGTATAACGTTATATACTATATCGATATAACGTATAACGTTATATGCTATTACGATATATCGTATAACGTTATATACTATAACGATATAACGTATGAAGTTATATACTATAACGATATAACGTATAACGTTATATACTATATCGATATAACGTATAACGTTATATACGAAAACGATATAACGTATAACGTTATATACGATAACGATATAACGTATAACGTTATATACTATATCGATATAACGTATAACGTTATATACTATATCGATATAACGTATAACGTTGTATACTATTACGATATAACGTATAACGTTATATACTATATCGATATAACGTATAACGTTATATACTATATCGATATAACGTATAACGTTATATACTATATCGATATAACGTATAACGTTATATACGATAACGATATAACGTATAACTTTATATACTATTACGATATAACGTATAACGTTATATACTATTAAGATATAACGTATGAAGTTATATACTATAACGATATAACGTATAACGTTATATACTATATCGATATAACGTATGACGTTATATACGAAAACGATATATCGTATAACGTTATATACTATTACTGTATATCGTATAACGTTATTTACTATATCGATATAACGTATAACGTTATATACTATTACGATATAACGTATAACGTTATATACTATTACGATACAACGTATAACGTTATATACTATTACTGTATATCGTATAACGTTATTTACTATATCGATATAACGTATAACGTTATATACGAAAACGATATAACGTATAACGTTATATACGAAAACGATATAACGTATAACGTTATATACTATATCGATATAACGTATAACGTTGTATACTATTACGATATAACGTATAACGTTATATACTATATCGATATAACGTATAACGTTATATACGAAAACGATATAACGTATAACGTTATATACGATAACGATATAACGTATAACGTTATATACTATATCGATATAACGTATAACGTTATATACTATATCGATATAACGTATAACGTTGTATACTATTACGATATAACGTATAACGTTATATACTATATCGATATAACGTATAACGTTATATACTATTACGATACAACGTATAACGTTATATACTATTACTGTATATCGTATAACGTTATTTACTATATCGATATAACGTATAACGTTATATACTATTACGATATAACGTATAACGTTATATACTATTACGATACAACGTATAACGTTATATACTATTACTGTATATCGTATAACGTTATTTACTATATCGATATAACGTATAACGTTATATACGAAAACGATATAACGTATAACGTTATATACGAAAACGATATAACGTATAACGTTATATACGGTAACGATATAACGTATAACGTTATATACTATATCGATATAACGTATAACGTTATATACTATATCGATATAACGTATAACGTTATATACTATATCGATATAACGTATAACGTTGTATACTATTACGATATAACGTATAACGTTATATACGAAAACAATATAACGTATAACGTTATATACGAAAACGATATAACGTATAACGTTATATACTATATCGATATAACGTATAACGTTATATACTATATCGATATAACGTATAACGTTATATACTATATCGATATAACGTATAACGTTGTATACTATTACTGTATATCGTATAACGTTATTTACTATATCGATATAACGTATAACGTTATATACTATTACGATATAACGTATAACGTTATATACTATTACGATACAACGTATAACGTTATATACTATTACTGTATATCGTATAACGTTATTTACTATATCGATATAACGTATAACGTTATATACTATATCGATATAACGTATAACGTTATATACGAAAACGATATAACGTATAACGTTATATACGATAACGATATAACGTATAACGTTATGTACTATATCGATATAACGTATAACGTTATATACTATATCGATATAACGTATAACGTTATGTAGTATTACGATATACCGTATAACGTTATATACGATAACGATATAACGTATAACGTTATATACTATATCGATATAACGTATAACGTTATATACGATAACGATATAACGTATAACGTTATATACTATATCGATATAACGTATAACGTTATATGCTATTACGATATATCGTATAACGTTATATACTATAACGATATAACGTATGAAGTTATATACTATAACGATATAACGTATAACGTTATATACTATATCGATATAACGTATAACGTTATATACGAAAACGATATAACGTATAACGTTATATACGATAACGATATAACGTATAACGTTATATACTATATCGATATAACGTATAACGTTATATACTATATCGATATAACGTATAACGTTGTATACTATTACGATATAACGTATAACGTTATATACTATATCGATATAACGTATAACGTTATATACTATATCGATATAACGTATAACGTTATATACTATATCGATATAACGTATAACGTTATATACGATAACGATATAACGTATAACTTTATATACTATTACGATATAACGTATAACGTTATATACTATTAAGATATAACGTATAACGTTAAGTACTATAACGATATAACGTATATCGTTATATACTATAACGATATAACGTATAACGTTATGTACTATATCGATATAACGTATAACGTTATATACTATATCGATATAACGTATAAAGTTATGTAGTAATACGTATAACGTATAACGTATAACGTATAACGTTATATACTATATCGATATAACGTATAACGTTATATACGAAAACGATATAACGTAGAACGTTATATACGATAACGATATAACGTATAACGTTTTATACTATAACGGTATAACGTATAACGTAATATACTATATCGATATAACGTATAACGTTATATACTATTACGATATAACGTATAACGTTATATACTATTACGATATAACGTATAACGTTATATACGAAAACGATATAACGTATAACGTCATATACGAAAACGATATAACGTATAACGTCATATACGAAAACGATATAACGTATAACGTTATGTACTATATCGATATAACGTACAACGTTATATACTATATCGATATAACGTATAACGTTATATACGAAAGCGATATAACGTATAACGTTATATACGATAACGATATAACGTATAACGTTATATACTATATCGATATAACGTATAACGTTATATACTATATCGATATAACGTATAACGTTGTATACTATTACGATATAACGTATAACGTTATATACTATATCGATATAACGTATAACGTTATATACTATATCGATATAATGTATAACGTTATATACGATAACGATATAACGTATAACTTTATATAATATTACGATATAACTTATAACGTTATATACTATTAAGATATAACGTATGAAGTTATATACTATAACGATATAACGTATAACGTTATATACTATATCGATATAACGTATAACGTTATATACGAAAACGATATAACGTATAACGTTGTATACTATTACGATATAACGTATAACGTTATATACTATATCGATATAACGTATAACGTTTTATACTATAACGTTATAACGTATAACGTTATATACTATATCGATATTACGTATAACGTTATATACTATAACGATATAACGTATAACTTTATATAATATTACGATATAACTTATAACGTTATATACTATTAAGATATAACGTATGAAGTTATATACGATAACGATATAACGTATAACGTTTTATACTATAACGTTATAACGTATAACGATATATACTATATCGATATAACGTATGAAGTTATATACTATAACGATATAACGTATAACGTTATATACTATATCGATATAACGTATGACGTTATATACGATAACGATATAACGTATAACGTTTTATACTATAACGTTATAACGTATAACGATATATACTATATCGATATAACGTATAACGTTATATACTATTACGATATAACGTATAACGTTATATACTATTAAGATATAACGTATGAAGTTATATACGATAACGATATAACGTATAACGTTTTATACTATAACGTTATAACGTATAACGATATATACTATATCGATATAACGTATAACGTTATATACTATTACGATATAACGTATAACGTTATATACTATTACGATATAACGTATAACGTTATATACTATTACGATACAACGTATAACGTTATATACTATTACTGTATATCGTATAACGTTATTTACTATATCGGTATAACGTATAACGTTATATACTATATCGATATAACGTATAACGTTATATACTATATCGATATAACGTATAACGTTATATACTATAACGATATAACGTATATCGTTATATACTATAACGATATAACGTATAACGTTATATACTATTAAGATATAACGTATGAAGTTACATACTATAACGATATAACGTATAACGTTATATACTATATCGATATAACGTATAACGTTATATACGAAAACGATATAACGTATAACGTTATATACTATTACGATACAACGTATAATGTTATATACTATTACTGTATATCGTATAACGTTATTTACTATATCGATATAACGTATAACGTTATATACGAAAACGATATAACGTATAACGTTATATACGAAAACGATATAACGTATAACGTTATATACGGTAACGATATAACGTATAACGTTATATACTATATCGATATAACGTATAACGTTATATACTATATCGATATAACGTATAACGTTATATACTATATCGATATAACGTATAACGTTATATACTATATCGATATAACGTATAACGTTATATACGATAACGATATAACGTATAACGTTATGTACTATATCGATATAACGTATAACGTTATATACTATATCGATATAACGTATAACGTTATGTAGTATTACGATATACCGTATAACGTTATATACGATAACGATATAACGTATAACGTTATATACTATATCGATATAACGTATAACGTTATATACGATAACGATATAACGTATAACGTTATATACTATATCGATATAACGTATAACGTTATATGCTATTACGATATATCGTATAACGTTATATACTATAACGATATAACGTATGAAGTTATATACTATAACGATATAACGTATAACGTTATATACTATATCGATATAACGTATAACGTTATATACGAAAACGATATAACGTATAACGTTATATACGATAACGATATAACGTATAACGTTATATACTATATCGATATAACGTATAACGTTATATACTATATCGATATAACGTATAACGTTGTATACTATTACGATATAACGTATAACGTTATATACTATATCGATATAACGTATAACGTTATATACTATATCGATATAACGTATAACGTTATATACTATATCGATATAACGTATAACGTTATATACGATAACGATATAACGTATAACTTTATATACTATTACGATATAACGTATAACGTTATATACTATTAAGATATAACGTATGAAGTTATATACTATAACGATATAACGTATAACGTTATATACTATATCGATATAACTTATGACGTTATATACGAAAACGATATATCGTATAACGTTATATACGATAACGATATAACGTATAACGTTATATACTATATCGATATAACGTATAACGTTATATACTATATCGATATAACGTATAACGTTGTATACTATTACGATATAACGTATAACGTTATATACTATATCGATATAACGTATAACGTTATATACTATATCGATATAACGTATAACGTTATATACTATAACGATACAACGTATAACGTTATATACTATTACTGTATATCGTATAACGTTATTTACTATATCGATATAACGTATAACGTTATATACTATTACGATATAACGTATAACGTTATATACTATTACGATACAACGTATAACGTTATATACTATTACTGTATATCGTATAACGTTATTTACTATATCGATATAACGTATAACGTTATATACGAAAACGATATAACGTATAACGTTATATACGAAAACGATATAACGTATAACGTTATATACGGTAACGATATAACGTATAACGTTATATACTATATCGATATAACGTATAACGTTGTATACTATTACGATATAACGTATAACGTTATATACTATATCGATATAACGTATAACGTTATATACTATTACGATACAACGTATAACGTTATATACTATTACTGTATATCGTATAACGTTATTTACTATATCGATATAACGTATAACGTTATATACTATTACGATATAACGTATAACGTTATATACTATTACGATACAACGTATAACGTTATATACTATTACTGTATATCGTATAACGTTATTTACTATATCGATATAACGTATAACGTTATATACGAAAACGATATAACGTATAACGTTATATACGAAAACGATATAACGTATAACGTTATATACGGTAACGATATAACGTATAACGTTATATACTATATCGATATAACGTATAACGTTATATACTATATCGATATAACGTATAACGTTATATACTATATCGATATAACGTATAACGTTGTATACTATTACGATATAACGTATAACGTTATATACGAAAACAATATAACGTATAACGTTATATACGAAAACGATATAACGTATAACGTTATATACTATATCGATATAACGTATAACGTTATATACTATATCGATATAACGTATAACGTTATATACTATATCGATATAACGTATAACGTTGTATACTATTACTGTATATCGTATAACGTTATTTACTATATCGATATAACGTATAACGTTATATACTATTACGATATAACGTATAACGTTATATACTATTACGATACAACGTATAACGTTATATACTATTACTGTATATCGTATAACGTTATTTACTATATCGATATAACGTATAACGTTATATACTATATCGATATAACGTATAACGTTATATACGAAAACGATATAACGTATAACGTTATATACGATAACGATATAACGTATAACGTTATGTACTATATCGATATAACGTATAACGTTATATACTATATCGATATAACGTATAACGTTATATACGATAACGATATAACGTATAACTTTATATACTATTACGATATAACGTATAACGTTATATACTATTAAGATATAACGTATGAAGTTATATACTATAACGATATAACGTATAACGTTATATACTATATCGATATAACGTATAACGTTATATACGAAAACGATATAACGTATAACGTTATATACGATAACGATATAACGTATAACGTTATATACTATATCGATATAACGTATAACGTTGTATACTATTACGATATAACGTATAACGTTATATACTATATCGATATAACGTATAACGTTATATACTATATCGATATAACGTATAACGTTATATACTATATCGATATAACGTATAACGTTATATACTATATCGATATAACGTATAACGTTATATACGATAACGATATAACGTATAACTTTATATACTATTACGATATAACGTATAACGTTATATACTATTAAGATATAACGTATGAAGTTATATACTATAACGATATAACGTATAACGTTATATACTATATCGATATAACGTGTGACGTTATATACGAAAACGATATATCGTATAACGTTATATACTATAACGATATAACGTATGAAGTTATATACTATAACGATATAACGTATAACGTTATATACTATATCGATATAACGCATAACGTTATATACGAAAACGATATAACGTATAACGTTATATACGATAACGATATAACGTATAACGTTATATACTATATCGATATAACGTATAACGTTATATACTATATCGATATAACGTATAACGTTGTATACTATTACGATATAACGTATAACGTTATATACTATATCGATATAACGTATAACGTTATATACTATATCGATATAACGTATAACGTTATGTAGTATTACGATATACCGTATAACGTTATATACTATATCGATATTACGTATAACGTTATATACTATATCGATATAACGTATAACGTTATATACTATTACGATACAACGTATAACGTTATATACTATTACTGTATATCGTATAACGTTATTTACTATATCGATATAACGTATAACGTTATATACTATTACGATATAACGTATAACGTTATATACTATTACGATACAACGTATAACGTTATATACTATTACTGTATATCGTATAACGTTATTTACTATATCGATATAACGTATAACGTTATATACTATATCGATATAACGTATAACGTTATATACGAAAACGATATAACGTATAACGTTATATACGATAACGATATAACGTATAACGTTATGTACTATATCGATATAACGTATAACGTTATATACTATATCGATATAACGTATAACGTTATGTAGTATTACGATATACCGTATAACGTTATATACGATAACGATATAACGTATAACGTTATATACTATATCGATATAACGTATAACGTTATATACGATAACGATATAACGTATAACGTTATATACTATATCGATATAACGTATAACGTTATATACGATAACGATATAACGTATAACGTTATATACTATATCGATATAACGTATAACGTTATATGCTATTACGATATATCGTATAACGTTATATACTATAACGATATAACGTATGAAGTTATATACTATAACGATATAACGTATAACGTTATATACTATATCGATATAACGTATAACGTTATATACGAAAACGATATAACGTATAACGTTATATACGATAACGATATAACGTATAACGTTATATACTATATCGATATAACGTATAACGTTGTATACTATTACGATATAACGTATAACGTTATATACTATATCGATATAACGTATAACGTTATATACTATATCGATATAACGTATAACGTTATATACTATATCGATATAACGTATAACGTTATATACTATATCGATATAACGTATAACGTTATATACGATAACGATATAACGTATAACTTTATATACTATTACGATATAACGTATAACGTTATATACTATTAAGATATAACGTATGAAGTTATATACTATAACGATATAACGTATAACGTTATATACTATATCGATATAACGTATGACGTTATATACGAAAACGATATATCGTATAACGTTATATACGATAACGATATAACGTATAACGTTATATACTATATCGATATAACGTATAACGTTATATACTATATCGAAATAACGTATAACGTTGTATACTATTACGATATAACGTATAACGTTATATACTATATCGATATAACGTATAACGTTATATACTATATCGATATAACGTATAACGTTATATACTATATCGATATAACGTATAACGTTATATACTATATCGATATAACGTATAACGTTATATACTATATCGATATAACGTATAACGTTATATACTATATCGATATAACGTATAACGTTATATACTATATCGATATAACGTATAACGTTATGTAGTATTACGATATACCGTATAACGTTATATACGATAACGATATAACGTATAACGTTATATACTATATCGATATAACGTATAACGTTATATACTATATCGATATAACGTATAACGTTATATACTATAACGATAAATCGTATAACGTTATGTAGTATTACGATATAACGTATAACGTTATGTACGATAACGATATAACGTATAACGTTATATACTATTACGATATAACGTATAACGTTATATACGATAACGATATATCGTATAACGTTATATACTATAATGATATAACGTATAACGTTATATACTATATCGATATAACGTATAACGTTATATACCATTACGATATAACGTATAACGTTATATACTATATCGATATAACGTATAACGTTTTATACTATATCGATATAACGTATAACGTTATATACTATTACGATATAACGTATAACGTTATATACTATTACGATATAACGTATAACGTTATATACGATAACGATATAACGTATAACGTTATATACTATTACGATATAACGTATAACGTTATATACTATTACGATATAACGTATAACGTTATATACTATTACGATACAACGTATAACGTTATATACTATTACTGTATATCGTATAACGTTATTTACTATATCGGTATAACGTATAACGTTATATACTATATCGATATAGCGTATAACGTTATATACTATATCGATATAACGTATAACGTTATATACTATATCGATATAACGTATAACGTTATATACGATAACGATATAACGTATAACTTTATATAATATTACGATATAACTTATAACGTTATATACTATTAAGATATAACGTATGAAGTTATATACTATAACGATATAACGTATAACGTTATATACTATATCGATATAACGTATAACGTTATATACGAAAACGATATAACGTATAACGTTATATACTATTACGATACAACGTATAACGTTATATACTATTACTGTATATCGTATAACGTTATTTACTATATCGATATAACGTATAACGTTATATACGAAAACGATATAACGTATAACGTTATATACGAAAACGATATAACGTATAACGTTATATACGGTAACGATATAACGTATAACGTTATATACTATATCGATATAACGTATAACGTTATATACTATATCGATATAACGTATAACGTTATATACTATATCGATATAACGTATAACGTTGTATACTATTACGATATAACGTATAACGTTATATACGAAAACAATATAACGTATAACGTTATATACGAAAACGATATAACGTATAACGTTATATACGAAAACGATATAACGTATAACGTTATATACTATATCGATATAACGTATAACGTTATATACTATATCGATATAACGTATAACGTTATATACTATATCGATATAACGTATAACGTTATATACTATATCGATATAACGTATAACGTTATATACTATATCGATATAACGTATAACGTTGTATACTATTACGATATAACGTATAACGTTATATACGAAAACAATATAACGTATAACGTTATATACGAAAACGATATAACGTATAACGTTATATACTATATCGATATAACGTATAACGTTATATACTATATCGATATAACGTATAACGTTATATACTATATCGATATAACGTATAACGTTATATACTATATCGATATAACGTATAACGTTATGTAGTATTACGATATACCGTATAACGTTATATACTATATCGATATTACGTATAACGTTATATACTATATCGATATAACGTATAACGTTATATACTATTACGATACAACGTATAACGTTATATACTATTACTGTATATCGTATAACGTTATTTACTATATCGATATAACGTATAACGTTATATACTATTACGATATAACGTATAACGTTATATACTATTACGATACAACGTATAACGTTATATACTATTACTGTATATCGTATAACGTTATTTACTATATCGATATAACGTATAACGTTATATACTATATCGATATAACGTATAACGTTATATACGATAACGATATAACGTATAACGTTATATACTATATCGATATAACGTATAACGTTGTATACTATTACGATATAACGTATAACGTTATATACTATATCGATATAACGTATAACGTTATATACTATATCGATATAACGTATAACGTTATATACTATATCGATATAACGTATAACGTTATATACTATATCGATATAACGTATAACGTTATATACGATAACGATATAACGTATAACTTTATATACTATTACGATATAACGTATAACGTTATATCCTATTATGATATAACGTATGAAGTTATATACTATAACGATATAACGTATAACGTTATATACTATATCGATATAACGTATGACGTTATATACGAAAACGATATATCGTATAACGTTATATACGATAACGATATAACGTATAACGTTATATACTATATCGATATAACGTATAACGTTATATACTATATCGAAATAACGTATAACGTTGTATACTATTACGATATAACGTATAACGTTATATACTATATCGATATAACGTATAACGTTATATACTATATCGATATAACGTATAACGTTATATACTATATCGATATAACGTATAACGTTATATACTATATCGATATAACGTATAACGTTATATACTATATCGATATAACGTATAACGTTATATACTATATCGATATAACGTATAACGTTATATACTATATCGATATAACGTATAACGTTATGTAGTATTACGATATACCGTATAACGTTATATACGATAACGATATAACGTATAACGTTATATACTATATCGATATAACGTATAACGTTATATACTATATCGATATAACGTATAACGTTATATACTATAACGATAAATCGTATAACGTTATGTAGTATTACGATATAACGTATAACGTTATGTACGATAACGATATAACGTATAACGTTATATACGATAACGATATATCGTATAACGTTATATACTATAATGATATAACGTATAACGTTATATACTATATCGATATAACGTATAACGTTATATACCATTACGATATAACGTATAACGTTATATACTATATCGATATAACGTATAACGTTATATACTATATCGATATAACGTATAACGTTATATACTATTACGATATAACGTATAACGTTATATACTATTACGATATAACGTATAACGTTATATACGATAACGATATAACGTATAACGTTATATACTATTACGATATAACGTATAACGTTATATACTATTACGATACAACGTATAACGTTATATACTATTACTGTATATCGTATAACGTTATTTACTATATCGGTATAACGTATAACGTTATATACTATATCGATATAACGTATAACGTTATATACTATATCGATATAACGTATAACGTTATATACTATATCGATATAACGTATAACGTTATATACGATAAAGATATAACGTATAACTTTATATAATATTACGATATAACTTATAACGTTATATACTATTAAGATATAACGTATGAAGTTATATACTATAACGATATAACGTATAACGTTATATACTATATCGATATAACGTATAACGTTATATACGAAAACGATATAACGTATAACGTTATATACTATTACGATACAACGTATAACGTTATATACTATTACTGTATATCGTATAACGTTATTTACTATATCGATATAACGTATAACGTTATATACGAAAACGATATAACGTATAACGTTATATACGAAAACGATATAACGTATAACGTTATATACGGTAACGATATAACGTATAACGTTATATACTATATCGATATAACGTATAACGTTATATACTATATCGATATAACGTATAACGTTATATACTATATCGATATAACGTATAACGTTGTATACTATTACGATATAACGTATAACGTTATATACGAAAACAATATAACGTATAACGTTATATACGAAAACGATATAACGTATAACGTTATATACTATATCGATATAACGTATAACGTTATATACTATATCGATATAACGTATAACGTTATATACTATATCGATATAACGTATAACGTTGTATACTATTACTGTATATCGTATAACGTTATTTACTATATCGATATAACGTATAACGTTATATACTATTACGATATAACGTATAACGTTATATACTATTACGATACAACGTATAACGTTATATACTATTACTGTATATCGTATAACGTTATTTACTATATCGATATAACGTATAACGTTATATACTATATCGATATAACGTATAACGTTATATACGAAAACGATATAACGTATAACGTTATATACGATAACGATATAACGTATAACGTTATGTACTATATCGATATAACGTATAACGTTATATACTATATCGATATAACGTATAACGTTATATACTATATCGATATAACGTATAACGTTATATACTATATCGATATAACGTATAACGTTATATACGATAACGATATAACGTATAACTTTATATACGATAACGATATAACGTATAACGTTATATACTATATCGATATAACGTATAACGTTATATGCTATTACGATATATCGTATAACGTTATATACTATAACGATATAACGTATGAAGTTATATACTATAACGATATAACGTATAACGTTATATACTATATCGATATAACGTATAACGTTATATACGAAAACGATATAACGTATAACGTTATATACGATAACGATATAACGTATAACGTTATATACTATATCGATATAACGTATAACGTTATATACTATATCGATATAACGTATAACGTTGTATACTATTACGATATAACGTATAACGTTATATACTATATCGATATAACGTATAACGTTATATACTATATCGATATAACGTATAACGTTATATACTATATCGATATAACGTATAACGTTATATACGATAACGATATAACGTATAACTTTATATACTATTACGATATAACGTATAACGTTATATACTATTAAGATATAACGTATGAAGTTATATACTATAACGATATAACGTATAACGTTATATACTATATCGATATAACGTATGACGTTATATACGAAAACGATATATCGTATAACGTTATATACGATAACGATATAACGTATAACGTTATATACTATATCGATATAACGTATAACGTTATATACTATATCGATATAACGTATAACGTTGTATACTATTACGATATAACGTATAACGTTATATACTATATCGATATAACGTATAACGTTATATACTATATCGATATAACGTATAACGTTATATACTATAACGATAAATCGTATAACGTTATGTAGTATTACGATATAACGTATAACGTTATGTACGATAACGATATAACGTATAACGTTATATACTATTACGATATAACGTATAACGTTATATACGATAACGATATAACGTATAACGTTATATACTATATCGATATAACGTATAACGTTATATGCTATTACGATATAACGTATAACGTTAAGTACTATAACGATATAACGTATATCGTTATATACTATAACGATATAACGTATAACGTTATGTACTATATCGATATAACGTATAACGTTATATACTATATCGATATAACGTATAAAGTTATGTAGTAATACGTATAACGTATAACGTATAACGTATAACGTTATATACTATATCGATATAACGTATAACGTTATATACGAAAACGATATAACGTAGAACGTTATATACGATAACGATATAACGTATAACGTTTTATACTATAACGGTATAACGTATAACGTAATATACTATATCGATATAACGTATAACGTTATATACTATTACGATATAACGTATAACGGTATATACTATTACGATATAACGTATAACGTTATATACGAAAACGATATAACGTATAACGTCATATACGAAAACGATATAACGTATAACGTTATGTACTATATCGATATAACGTATAACGTTATATACTATATCGATATAACGTATAACGTTATATACGAAAGCGATATAACGTATAACGTTATATACGATAACGATATAACGTATAACGTTATATACTATATCGATATAACGTATAACGTTATATACTATATCGATATAACGTATAACGTTGTATACTATTACGATATAACGTATAACGTTATATACTATATCGATATAACGTATAACGTTATATACTATATCGATATAATGTATAACGTTATATACGATAACGATATAACGTATAACTTTATATAATATTACGATATAACTTATAACGTTATATACTATTAAGATATAACGTATGAAGTTATATACTATAACGATATAACGTATAACGTTATTTACTATATCGATATAACGTATAACGTTATATACTATATCGATATAACGTATAACGTTATATACGATAACGATATAACGTATAACGTTATATACTATATCGATATAACGTATAACGTTGTATACTATTACGATATAACGTATAACGTTATATACTATATCGATATAACGTATAACGTTATATACTATATCGATATAACGTATAACGTTATATACTATATCGATATAACGTATAACGTTATATACTATATCGATATAACGTATAACGTTATATACGATAACGATATAACGTATAACTTTATATACTATTACGATATAACGTATAACGTTATATCCTATTATGATATAACGTATGAAGTTATATACTATAACGATATAACGTATAACGTTATATACTATATCGATATAACGTATGACGTTATATACGAAAACGATATATCGTATAACGTTATATACGATAACGATATAACGTATAACGTTATATACTATATCGATATAACGTATAACGTTATATACTATATCGATATAACGTATAACGTTATATACTATATCGATATAACGTATAACGTTGTATACTATTACGATATAACGTATAACGTTATATACTATATCGATATAACGTATAACGTTATATACTATATCGATATAACGTATAACGTTATATACTATATCGATATAACGTATAACGTTATATACGATAACGATATAACGTATAACTTTATATACTATTACGATATAACGTATAACGTTATATACTATTAAGATATAACGTATGAAGTTATATACTATAACGATATAACGTATAACGTTATATACTATATCGATATAACGTATGACGTTATATACGAAAACGATATATCGTATAACGTTATATACGATAACGATATAACGTATAACGTTATATACTATATCGATATAACGTATAACGTTATATACTATATCGATATAACGTATAACGTTGTATACTATTACGATATAACGTATAACGTTATATACTATATCGATATAACGTATAACGTTATATACTATATCGATATAACGTATAACGTTATATACTATAACGATAAATCGTATAACGTTATGTAGTATTACGATATAACGTATAACGTTATGTACGATAACGATATAACGTATAACGTTATATACTATTACGATATAACGTATAACGTTATATACGATAACGATATAACGTATAACGTTATATACTATATCGATATAACGTATAACGTTATATGCTATTACGATATAACGTATAACGTTAAGTACTATAACGATATAACGTATATCGTTATATACTATAACGATATAACGTATAACGTTATGTACTATATCGATATAACGTATAACGTTATATACTATATCGATATAACGTATAAAGTTATGTAGTAATACGTATAACGTATAACGTATAACGTATAACGTTATATACTATATCGATATAACGTATAACGTTATATACGAAAACGATATAACGTAGAACGTTATATACGATAACGATATAACGTATAACGTTTTATACTATAACGGTATAACGTATAACGTAATATACTATATCGATATAACGTATAACGTTATATACTATTACGATATAACGTATAACGGTATATACTATTACGATATAACGTATAACGTTATATACGAAAACGATATAACGTATAACGTCATATACGAAAACGATATAACGTATAACGTTATGTACTATATCGATATAACGTATAACGTTATATACTATATCGATATAACGTATAACGTTATATACGAAAGCGATATAACGTATAACGTTATATACGATAACGATATAACGTATAACGTTATATACTATATCGATATAACGTATAACGTTATATACTATATCGATATAACGTATAACGTTGTATACTATTACGATATAACGTATAACGTTATATACTATATCGATATAACGTATAACGTTATATACTATATCGATATAATGTATAACGTTATATACGATAACGATATAACGTATAACTTTATATAATATTACGATATAACTTATAACGTTATATACTATTAAGATATAACGTATGAAGTTATATACTATAACGATATAACGTATAACGTTATTTACTATATCGATATAACGTATAACGTTATATACTATATCGATATAACGTATAACGTTATATACGATAACGATATAACGTATAACGTTATATACTATATCGATATAACGTATAACGTTGTATACTATTACGATATAACGTATAACGTTATATACTATATCGATATAACGTATAACGTTATATACTATATCGATATAACGTATAACGTTATATACTATATCGATATAACGTATAACGTTATATACTATATCGATATAACGTATAACGTTATATACGATAACGATATAACGTATAACTTTATATACTATTACGATATAACGTATAACGTTATATCCTATTATGATATAACGTATGAAGTTATATACTATAACGATATAACGTATAACGTTATATACTATATCGATATAACGTATGACGTTATATACGAAAACGATATATCGTATAACGTTATATACGATAACGATATAACGTATAACGTTATATACTATATCGATATAACGTATAACGTTATATACTATATCGAAATAACGTATAACGTTGTATACTATTACGATATAACGTATAACGTTATATACTATATCGATATAACGTATAACGTTATATACTATATCGATATAACGTATAACGTTATATACTATATCGATATAACGTATAACGTTATATACTATATCGATATAACGTATAACGTTATATACTATATCGATATAACGTATAACGTTATATACTATATCGATATAACGTATAACGTTATATACTATATCGATATAACGTATAACGTTATGTAGTATTACGATATACCGTATAACGTTATATACGATAACGATATAACGTATAACGTTATATACTATATCGATATAACGTATAACGTTATATACTATATCGATATAACGTATAACGTTATATACTATAACGATAAATCGTATAACGTTATGTAGTATTACGATATAACGTATAACGTTATGTACGATAACGATATAACGTATAACGTTATATACGATAACGATATATCGTATAACGTTATATACTATAATGATATAACGTATAACGTTATATACTATATCGATATAACGTATAACGTTATATACCATTACGATATAACGTATAACGTTATATACTATATCGATATAACGTATAACGTTATATACTATATCGATATAACGTATAACGTTATATACTATTACGATATAACGTATAACGTTATATACTATTACGATATAACGTATAACGTTATATACGATAACGATATAACGTATAACGTTATATACTATTACGATATAACGTATAACGTTATATACTATTACGATACAACGTATAACGTTATATACTATTACTGTATATCGTATAACGTTATTTACTATATCGGTATAACGTATAACGTTATATACTATATCGATATAACGTATAACGTTATATACTATATCGATATAACGTATAACGTTATATACTATATCGATATAACGTATAACGTTATATACGATAAAGATATAACGTATAACTTTATATAATATTACGATATAACTTATAACGTTATATACTATTAAGATATAACGTATGAAGTTATATACTATAACGATATAACGTATAACGTTATATACTATATCGATATAACGTATAACGTTATATACGAAAACGATATAACGTATAACGTTATATACTATTACGATACAACGTATAACGTTATATACTATTACTGTATATCGTATAACGTTATTTACTATATCGATATAACGTATAACGTTATATACGAAAACGATATAACGTATAACGTTATATACGAAAACGATATAACGTATAACGTTATATACGGTAACGATATAACGTATAACGTTATATACTATATCGATATAACGTATAACGTTATATACTATATCGATATAACGTATAACGTTATATACTATATCGATATAACGTATAACGTTGTATACTATTACGATATAACGTATAACGTTATATACGAAAACAATATAACGTATAACGTTATATACGAAAACGATATAACGTATAACGTTATATACTATATCGATATAACGTATAACGTTATATACTATATCGATATAACGTATAACGTTATATACTATATCGATATAACGTATAACGTTGTATACTATTACTGTATATCGTATAACGTTATTTACTATATCGATATAACGTATAACGTTATATACTATTACGATATAACGTATAACGTTATATACTATTACGATACAACGTATAACGTTATATACTATTACTGTATATCGTATAACGTTATTTACTATATCGATATAACGTATAACGTTATATACTATATCGATATAACGTATAACGTTATATACGAAAACGATATAACGTATAACGTTATATACGATAACGATATAACGTATAACGTTATGTACTATATCGATATAACGTATAACGTTATATACTATATCGATATAACGTATAACGTTATATACTATATCGATATAACGTATAACGTTATATACTATATCGATATAACGTATAACGTTATATACGATAACGATATAACGTATAACTTTATATACGATAACGATATAACGTATAACGTTATATACTATATCGATATAACGTATAACGTTATATGCTATTACGATATATCGTATAACGTTATATACTATAACGATATAACGTATGAAGTTATATACTATAACGATATAACGTATAACGTTATATACTATATCGATATAACGTATAACGTTATATACGAAAACGATATAACGTATAACGTTAAATACGATAACGATATAACGTATAACGTTATATACTATATCGATATAACGTATAACGTTATATACTATATCGATATAACGTATAACGTTGTATACTATTACGATATAACGTATAACGTTATATACTATATCGATATAACGTATAACGTTATATACTATATCGATATAACGTATAACGTTATATACTATATCGATATAACGTATAACGTTATATACGATAACGATATAACGTATAACTTTATATACTATTACGATATAACGTATAACGTTATATACTATTAAGATATAACGTATGAAGTTATATACTATAACGATATAACGTATAACGTTATATACTATATCGATATAACGTATGACGTTATATACGAAAACGATATATCGTATAACGTTATATACGATAACGATATAACGTATAACGTTATATACTATATCGATATAACGTATAACGTTATATACTATATCGATATAACGTATAACGTTGTATACTATTACGATATAACGTATAACGTTATATACTATATCGATATAACGTATAACGTTATATACTATATCGATATAACGTATAACGTTATATACTATAACGATAAATCGTATAACGTTATGTAGTATTACGATATAACGTATAACGTTATGTACGATAACGATATAACGTATAACGTTATATACTATTACGATATAACGTATAACGTTATATACGATAACGATATAACGTATAACGTTATATACTATATCGATATAACGTATAACGTTATATGCTATTACGATATAACGTATAACGTTAAGTACTATAACGATATAACGTATATCGTTATATACTATAACGATATAACGTATAACGTTATGTACTATATCGATATAACGTATAACGTTATATACTATATCGATATAACGTATAAAGTTATGTAGTAATACGTATAACGTATAACGTATAACGTATAACGTTATATACTATATCGATATAACGTATAACGTTATATACGAAAACGATATAACGTAGAACGTTATATACGATAACGATATAACGTATAACGTTTTATACTATAACGGTATAACGTATAACGTAATATACTATATCGATATAACGTATAACGTTATATACTATTACGATATAACGTATAACGGTATATACTATTACGATATAACGTATAACGTTATATACGAAAACGATATAACGTATAACGTCATATACGAAAACGATATAACGTATAACGTTATGTACTATATCGATATAACGTATAACGTTATATACTATATCGATATAACGTATAACGTTATATACGAAAGCGATATAACGTATAACGTTATATACGATAACGATATAACGTATAACGTTATATACTATATCGATATAACGTATAACGTTATGTAGTATTACGATATACCGTATAACGTTATATACTATATCGATATTACGTATAACGTTATATACTATATCGATATAACGTATAACGTTATATACTATTACGATACAACGTATAACGTTATATACTATTACTGTATATCGTATAACGTTATTTACTATATCGATATAACGTATAACGTTATATACTATTACGATATAACGTATAACGTTATATACTATTACGATACAACGTATAACGTTATATACTATTACTGTATATCGTATAACGTTATTTACTATATCGATATAACGTATAACGTTATATACTATATCGATATAACGTATAACGTTATATACGATAACGATATAACGTATAACGTTATATACTATATCGATATAACGTATAACGTTGTATACTATTACGATATAACGTATAACGTTATATACTATATCGATATAACGTATAACGTTATATACTATATCGATATAACGTATAACGTTATATACTATATCGATATAACGTATAACGTTATATACTATATCGATATAACGTATAACGTTATATACGATAACGATATAACGTATAACTTTATATACTATTACGATATAACGTATAACGTTATATCCTATTATGATATAACGTATGAAGTTATATACTATAACGATATAACGTATAACGTTATATACTATATCGATATAACGTATGACGTTATATACGAAAACGATATATCGTATAACGTTATATACGATAACGATATAACGTATAACGTTATATACTATATCGATATAACGTATAACGTTATATACTATATCGAAATAACGTATAACGTTGTATACTATTACGATATAACGTATAACGTTATATACTATATCGATATAACGTATAACGTTATATACTATATCGATATAACGTATAACGTTATATACTATATCGATATAACGTATAACGTTATATACTATATCGATATAACGTATAACGTTATATACTATATCGATATAACGTATAACGTTATATACTATATCGATATAACGTATAACGTTATATACTATATCGATATAACGTATAACGTTATGTAGTATTACGATATACCGTATAACGTTATATACGATAACGATATAACGTATAACGTTATATACTATATCGATATAACGTATAACGTTATATACTATATCGATATAACGTATAACGTTATATACTATAACGATAAATCGTATAACGTTATGTAGTATTACGATATAACGTATAACGTTATGTACGATAACGATATAACGTATAACGTTATATACGATAACGATATATCGTATAACGTTATATACTATAATGATATAACGTATAACGTTATATACTATATCGATATAACGTATAACGTTATATACCATTACGATATAACGTATAACGTTATATACTATATCGATATAACGTATAACGTTATATACTATATCGATATAACGTATAACGTTATATACTATTACGATATAACGTATAACGTTATATACTATTACGATATAACGTATAACGTTATATACGATAACGATATAACGTATAACGTTATATACTATTACGATATAACGTATAACGTTATATACTATTACGATACAACGTATAACGTTATATACTATTACTGTATATCGTATAACGTTATTTACTATATCGGTATAACGTATAACGTTATATACTATATCGATATAACGTATAACGTTATATACTATATCGATATAACGTATAACGTTATATACTATATCGATATAACGTATAACGTTATATACGATAAAGATATAACGTATAACTTTATATAATATTACGATATAACTTATAACGTTATATACTATTAAGATATAACGTATGAAGTTATATACTATAACGATATAACGTATAACGTTATATACTATATCGATATAACGTATAACGTTATATACGAAAACGATATAACGTATAACGTTATATACTATTACGATACAACGTATAACGTTATATACTATTACTGTATATCGTATAACGTTATTTACTATATCGATATAACGTATAACGTTATATACGAAAACGATATAACGTATAACGTTATATACGAAAACGATATAACGTATAACGTTATATACGGTAACGATATAACGTATAACGTTATATACTATATCGATATAACGTATAACGTTATATACTATATCGATATAACGTATAACGTTATATACTATATCGATATAACGTATAACGTTGTATACTATTACGATATAACGTATAACGTTATATACGAAAACAATATAACGTATAACGTTATATACGAAAACGATATAACGTATAACGTTATATACTATATCGATATAACGTATAACGTTATATACTATATCGATATAACGTATAACGTTATATACTATATCGATATAACGTATAACGTTGTATACTATTACTGTATATCGTATAACGTTATTTACTATATCGATATAACGTATAACGTTATATACTATTACGATATAACGTATAACGTTATATACTATTACGATACAACGTATAACGTTATATACTATTACTGTATATCGTATAACGTTATTTACTATATCGATATAACGTATAACGTTATATACTATATCGATATAACGTATAACGTTATATACGAAAACGATATAACGTATAACGTTATATACGATAACGATATAACGTATAACGTTATGTACTATATCGATATAACGTATAACGTTATATACTATATCGATATAACGTATAACGTTATATACTATATCGATATAACGTATAACGTTATATACTATATCGATATAACGTATAACGTTATATACGATAACGATATAACGTATAACTTTATATACGATAACGATATAACGTATAACGTTATATACTATATCGATATAACGTATAACGTTATATGCTATTACGATATATCGTATAACGTTATATACTATAACGATATAACGTATGAAGTTATATACTATAACGATATAACGTATAACGTTATATACTATATCGATATAACGTATAACGTTATATACGAAAACGATATAACGTATAACGTTATATACGATAACGATATAACGTATAACGTTATATACTATATCGATATAACGTATAACGTTATATACTATATCGATATAACGTATAACGTTGTATACTATTACGATATAACGTATAACGTTATATACTATATCGATATAACGTATAACGTTATATACTATATCGATATAACGTATAACGTTATATACTATATCGATATAACGTATAACGTTATATACGATAACGATATAACGTATAACTTTATATACTATTACGATATAACGTATAACGTTATATACTATTAAGATATAACGTATGAAGTTATATACTATAACGATATAACGTATAACGTTATATACTATATCGATATAACGTATGACGTTATATACGAAAACGATATATCGTATAACGTTATATACGATAACGATATAACGTATAACGTTATATACTATATCGATATAACGTATAACGTTATATACTATATCGATATAACGTATAACGTTGTATACTATTACGATATAACGTATAACGTTATATACTATATCGATATAACGTATAACGTTATATACTATATCGATATAACGTATAACGTTATATACTATAACGATAAATCGTATAACGTTATGTAGTATTACGATATAACGTATAACGTTATGTACGATAACGATATAACGTATAACGTTATATACTATTACGATATAACGTATAACGTTATATACGATAACGATATAACGTATAACGTTATATACTATATCGATATAACGTATAACGTTATATGCTATTACGATATAACGTATAACGTTAAGTACTATAACGATATAACGTATATCGTTATATACTATAACGATATAACGTATAACGTTATGTACTATATCGATATAACGTATAACGTTATATACTATATCGATATAACGTATAAAGTTATGTAGTAATACGTATAACGTATAACGTATAACGTATAACGTTATATACTATATCGATATAACGTATAACGTTATATACGAAAACGATATAACGTAGAACGTTATATACGATAACGATATAACGTATAACGTTTTATACTATAACGGTATAACGTATAACGTAATATACTATATCGATATAACGTATAACGTTATATACTATTACGATATAACGTATAACGGTATATACTATTACGATATAACGTATAACGTTATATACGAAAACGATATAACGTATAACGTCATATACGAAAACGATATAACGTATAACGTTATGTACTATATCGATATAACGTATAACGTTATATACTATATCGATATAACGTATAACGTTATATACGAAAGCGATATAACGTATAACGTTATATACGATAACGATATAACGTATAACGTTATATACTATATCGATATAACGTATAACGTTATATACTATATCGATATAACGTATAACGTTGTATACTATTACGATATAACGTATAACGTTATATACTATATCGATATAACGTATAACGTTATATACTATATCGATATAATGTATAACGTTATATACGATAACGATATAACGTATAACTTTATATAATATTACGATATAACTTATAACGTTATATACTATTAAGATATAACGTATGAAGTTATATACTATAACGATATAACGTATAACGTTATATACTATATCGATATAACGTATAACGTTATATACGAAAACGATATAACGTATAACGTTGTATACTATTACGATATAACGTATAACGTTATATACTATATCGATATAACGTATAACGTTTTATACTATAACGTTATAACGTATAACGTTATATACTATATCGATATTACGTATAACGTTATATACTATAACGATATAATGTATAACTTTATATAATATTACGATATAACTTATAACGTTATATACTATTAAGATATAACGTATGAAGTTATATACGATAACGATATAACGTATAACGTTTTATACTATAACGTTATAACGTATAACGTTATATACTATATCGATATAACGTATGAAGTTATATACTATAACGATATAACGTATAACGTTATATACTATATCGATATAACGTATGACGTTATATACGAAAACGATATATCGTATAACGTTATATACGATAACGATATAACGTATAACGTTATATACTATATCGATATAACGTATAACGTTATATACTATATCGATATAACGTATAACGTTGTATACTATTACGATATAACGTATAACGTTATATACTATATCGATATAACGTATAACGTTATATACTATATCGATATAACGTATAACGTTATATACTATATCGATATAACGTATAACGTTATATACTATATCGATATAACGTATAACGTTATATACTATATCGATATAGCGTATAACGTTATATACTATATCGATATAACGTATAACGTTATATACTATATCGATATAACGTATAACGTTATGTAGTATTACGATATACCGTATAACGTTATATACGATAACGATATAACGTATAACGTTATATACTATATCGATATAACGTATAACGTTATGTAGTATTACGATATACCGTATAACGTTATATACGATAACGATATAACGTATAACGTTATATACTATATCGATATAACGTATAACGTTATATACGATAACGATATAACGTATAACGTTATATACTATATCGATATAACGTATAACGTTATATGCTATTACGATATATCGTATAACGTTATATACTATAACGATATAACGTATGAAGTTATATACTATAACGATATAACGTATAACGTTATATACTATATCGATATAACGTATAACGTTATATACGAAAACGATATAACGTATAACGTTATATACGATAACGATATAACGTATAACGTTATATACTATATCGATATAACGTATAACGTTATATACTATATCGATATAACGTATAACGTTGTATACTATTACGATATAACGTATAACGTTATATACTATATCGATATAACGTATAACGTTATATACTATATCGATATAACGTATAACGTTATATACGATAACGATATAACGTATAACTTTATATACTATTACGATATAACGTATAACGTTATATACTATTAAGATATAACGTATGAAGTTATATACTATAACGATATAACGTATAACGTTATATACTATATCGATATAACGTATGACGTTATATACGAAAACGATATATCGTATAACGTTATATACGATAACGATATAACGTATAACGTTATATACTATATCGATATAACGTATAACGTTATATACTATATCGAAATAACGTATAACGTTGTATACTATTACGATATAACGTATAACGTTATATACTATATCGATATAACGTATAACGTTATATACTATATCGATATAACGTATAACGTTATATACTATATCGATATAACGTATAACGTTATATACTATATCGATATAACGTATAACGTTATATACTATATCGATATAACGTATAACGTTATATACTATATCGATATAACGTATAACGTTATGTAGTATTACGATATACCGTTATAACGTTATATACGATAACGATATAACGTATAACGTTATATACTATATCGATATAACGTATAACGTTATATACTATATCGATATAACGTATAACGTTATATACTATATCGATATAACGTATAACGTTATATACTATATCGATATAACGTATAACGTTGTATACTATTACGATATAACGTATAACGTTATATACGAAAACAATATAACGTATAACGTTATATACGAAAACGATATAACGTATAACGTTATATACTATATCGATATAACGTATAACGTTATATACTATATCGATATAACGTATAACGTTATATACTATATCGATATAACGTATAACGTTGTATACTATTACTGTATATCGTATATCGTTATTTACTATATCGATATAACGTATAACGTTATATACTATTACGATATAACGTATAACGTTATATACTATTACGATACAACGTATAACGTTATATACTATTACTGTATATCGTATAACGTTATTTACTATATCGATATAACGTATAACGTTATATACGAAAACGATATAACGTATAACGTTATATACGAAAACGATATAACGTATAACGTTATATACGGTAACGATATAACGTATAACGTTATATACTATATCGATATAACGTATAACGTTATATACTATATCGATATAACGTATAACGTTATATACTATATCGATATAACGTATAACGTTGTATACTATTACGATATAACGTATAACGTTATATACGAAAACAATATAACGTATAACGTAATATACTATATCGATATAACGTATAACGTTATATACTATTACGATATAACGTATAACGTTATATACTATTACGATATAACGTATAACGTTATATACGAAAACGATATAACGTATAACGTCATATACGAAAACGATATAACGTATAACGTTATGTACTATATCGATATAACGTATAACGTTATATACTATTACGATATAACGTATAACGTTATATACTATTACGATACAACGTATAACGTTATATACTATTACTGTATATCGTATAACGTTATTTACTATATCGATATAACGTATAACGTTATATACTATATCGATATAACGTATAACGTTATATACGAAAACGATATAACGTATAACGTTATATACGATAACGATATAACGTATAACGTTATGTACTATATCGATATAACGTATAACGTTATATACTATATCGATATAACGTATAACGTTATGTAGTATTACGATATACCGTATAACGTTATATACGATAACGATATAACGTATAACGTTATATACTATATCGATATAACGTATAACGTTATATACGATAACGATATAACGTATAACGTTATATACTATATCGATATAACGTATAACGTTATATGCTATTACGATATATCGTATAACGTTATATACTATAACGATATAACGTATGAAGTTATATACTATAACGATATAACGTATAACGTTATATACTATATCGATATAACGTATAACGTTATATACGAAAACGATATAACGTATAACGTTATATACGATAACGATATAACGTATAACGTTATATACGATAACGATATAACGTATAACTTTATATAATATTACGATATAACTTATAACGTTATATACTATTAAGATATAACGTATGAAGTTATATACTATAACGATATAACGTATAACGTTATATGCTATTACGATATATCGTATAACGTTATATACTATAACGATATAACGTATGAAGTTATATACTATAACGATATAACGTATAACGTTATATACTATATCGATATAACGTATAACGTTATATACTATATCGATATAACGTATAACGTTATGTAGTATTACGATATACCGTATAACGTTATATACGATAACGATATAACGTATAACGTTATATACTATATCGATATAACGTATAACGTTATGTAGTATTACGATATACCGTATAACGTTATATACGATAACGATATAACGTATAACGTTATATACTATATCGATATAACGTATAACGTTATATACGATAACGATATAACGTATAACGTTATATACTATATCGATATAACGTATAACGTTATATGCTATTACGATATATCGTATAACGTTATATACTATAACGATATAACGTATGAAGTTATATACTATAACGATATAACGTATAACGTTATATACTATATCGATATAACGTATAACGTTATATACGAAAACGATATAACGTATAACGTTATATACGATAACGATATAACGTATAACGTTATATACTATATCGATATAACGTATAACGTTATATACTATATCGATATAACGTATAACGTTGTATACTATTACGATATAACGTATAACGTTATATACTATATCGATATAACGTATAACGTTATATACTATATCGATATAACGTATAACGTTATATACGATAACGATATAACGTATAACTTTATATACTATTACGATATAACGTATAACGTTATATACTATTAAGATATAACGTATGAAGTTATATACTATAACGATATAACGTATAACGTTATATACTATATCGATATAACGTATGACGTTATATACGAAAACGATATATCGTATAACGTTATATACGATAACGATATAACGTATAACGTTATATACTATATCGATATAACGTATAACGTTATATACTATATCGAAATAACGTATAACGTTGTATACTATTACGATATAACGTATAACGTTATATACTATATCGATATAACGTATAACGTTATATACTATATCGATATAACGTATAACGTTATATACTATATCGATATAACGTATAACGTTATATACTATATCGATATAACGTATAACGTTATATACTATATCGATATAACGTATAACGTTATATACTATATCGATATAACGTATAACGTTATATACTATATCGATATAACGTATAACGTTATGTAGTATTACGATATACCGTTATAACGTTATATACGATAACGATATAACGTCTAACGTTATATACTATATCGATATAACGTATAACGTTATATACTATATCGATATAACGTATAACGTTATATACTATATCGATATAACGTATAACGTTATATACTATATCGATATAACGTATAACGTTATATACTATATCGATATAGCGTATAACGTTATATACTATATCGATATAACGTATAACGTTATATACTATATCGATATAACGTATAACGTTATGTAGTATTACGATATACCGTATAACGTTATATACGATAACGATATAACGTATAACGTTATATACTATATCGATATAACGTATAACGTTATGTAGTATTACGATATACCGTATAACGTTATATACGATAACGATATAACGTATAACGTTATATACTATATCGATATAACGTATAACGTTATATACGATAACGATATAACGTATAACGTTATATACTATATCGATATAACGTATAACGTTATATGCTATTACGATATATCGTATAACGTTATATACTATAACGATATAACGTATGAAGTTATATACTATAACGATATAACGTATAACGTTATATACTATATCGATATAACGTATAACGTTATATACGAAAACGATATAACGTATAACGTTATATACGATAACGATATAACGTATAACGTTATATACTATATCGATATAACGTATAACGTTATATACTATATCGATATAACGTATAACGTTGTATACTATTACGATATAACGTATAACGTTATATACTATATCGATATAACGTATAACGTTATATACTATATCGATATAACGTATAACGTTATATACGATAACGATATAACGTATAACTTTATATACTATTACGATATAACGTATAACGTTATATACTATTAAGATATAACGTATGAAGTTATATACTATAACGATATAACGTATAACGTTATATACTATATCGATATAACGTATGACGTTATATACGAAAACGATATATCGTATAACGTTATATACGATAACGATATAACGTATAACGTTATATACTATATCGATATAACGTATAACGTTATATACTATATCGAAATAACGTATAACGTTGTATACTATTACGATATAACGTATAACGTTATATACTATATCGATATAACGTATAACGTTATATACTATATCGATATAACGTATAACGTTATATACTATATCGATATAACGTATAACGTTATATACTATATCGATATAACGTATAACGTTATATACTATATCGATATAACGTATAACGTTATATACTATATCGATATAACGTATAACGTTATGTAGTATTACGATATACCGTTATAACGTTATATACGATAACGATATAACGTATAACGTTATATACTATATCGATATAACGTATAACGTTATATACTATATCGATATAACGTATAACGTTATATACTATATCGATATAACGTATAACGTTATATACTATATCGATATAACGTATAACGTTGTATACTATTACGATATAACGTATAACGTTATATACGAAAACAATATAACGTATAACGTTATATACGAAAACGATATAACGTATAACGTTATATACTATATCGATATAACGTATAACGTTATATACTATATCGATATAACGTATAACGTTATATACTATATCGATATAACGTATAACGTTATATACTATATCGATATAACGTATAACGTTGTATACTATTACTGTATATCGTATATCGTTATTTACTATATCGATATAACGTATAACGTTATATACTATTACGATATAACGTATAACGTTATATACTATTACGATACAACGTATAACGTTATATACTATTACTGTATATCGTATAACGTTATTTACTATATCGATATAACGTATAACGTTATATACGAAAACGATATAACGTATAACGTTATATACGAAAACGATATAACGTATAACGTTATATACGGTAACGATATAACGTATAACGTTATATACTATATCGATATAACGTATAACGTTATATACTATATCGATATAACGTATAACGTTATATACTATATCGATATAACGTATAACGTTGTATACTATTACGATATAACGTATAACGTTATATACGAAAACAATATAACGTATAACGTAATATACTATATCGATATAACGTATAACGTTATATACTATTACGATATAACGTATAACGTTATATACTATTACGATATAACGTATAACGTTATATACGAAAACGATATAACGTATAACGTCATATACGAAAACGATATAACGTATAACGTTATGTACTATATCGATATAACGTATAACGTTATATACTATTACGATATAACGTATAACGTTATATACTATTACGATACAACGTATAACGTTATATACTATTACTGTATATCGTATAACGTTATTTACTATATCGATATAACGTATAACGTTATATACTATATCGATATAACGTATAACGTTATATACGAAAACGATATAACGTATAACGTTATATACGATAACGATATAACGTATAACGTTATGTACTATATCGATATAACGTATAACGTTATATACTATATCGATATAACGTATAACGTTATGTAGTATTACGATATACCGTATAACGTTATATACGATAACGATATAACGTATAACGTTATATACTATATCGATATAACGTATAACGTTATATACGATAACGATATAACGTATAACGTTATATACTATATCGATATAACGTATAACGTTATATGCTATTACGATATATCGTATAACGTTATATACTATAACGATATAACGTATGAAGTTATATACTATAACGATATAACGTATAACGTTATATACTATATCGATATAACGTATAACGTTATATACGAAAACGATATAACGTATAACGTTATATACGATAACGATATAACGTATAACGTTATATACGATAACGATATAACGTATAACTTTATATAATATTACGATATAACTTATAACGTTATATACTATTAAGATATAACGTATGAAGTTATATACTATAACGATATAACGTATAACGTTATATGCTATTACGATATATCGTATAACGTTATATACAATAACGATATAACGTATGAAGTTATATACTATAACGATATAACGTATAACGTTATATACTATATCGATATAACGTATAACGTTATATACTATATCGATATAACGTATAACGTTATGTAGTATTACGATATACCGTATAACGTTATATACGATAACGATATAACGTATAACGTTATATACTATATCGATATAACGTATAACGTTATGTAGTATTACGATATACCGTATAACGTTATATACGATAACGATATAACGTATAACGTTATATACTATATCGATATAACGTATAACGTTATATACGATAACGATATAACGTATAACGTTATATACTATATCGATATAACGTATAACGTTATATGCTATTACGATATATCGTATAACGTTATATACTATAACGATATAACGTATGAAGTTATATACTATAACGATATAACGTATAACGTTATATACTATATCGATATAACGTATAACGTTATATACGAAAACGATATAACGTATAACGTTATATACGATAACGATATAACGTATAACGTTATATACTATATCGATATAACGTATAACGTTATATACTATATCGATATAACGTATAACGTTGTATACTATTACGATATAACGTATAACGTTATATACTATATCGATATAACGTATAACGTTATATACTATATCGATATAACGTATAACGTTATATACGATAACGATATAACGTATAACTTTATATACTATTACGATATAACGTATAACGTTATATACTATTAAGATATAACGTATGAAGTTATATACTATAACGATATAACGTATAACGTTATATACTATATCGATATAACGTATGACGTTATATACGAAAACGATATATCGTATAACGTTATATACGATAACGATATAACGTATAACGTTATATACTATATCGATATAACGTATAACGTTATATACTATATCGAAATAACGTATAACGTTGTATACTATTACGATATAACGTATAACGTTATATACTATATCGATATAACGTATAACGTTATATACTATATCGATATAACGTATAACGTTATATACTATATCGATATAACGTATAACGTTATATACTATATCGATATAACGTATAACGTTATATACTATATCGATATAACGTATAACGTTATATACTATATCGATATAACGTATAACGTTATGTAGTATTACGATATACCGTTATAACGTTATATACGATAACGATATAACGTATAACGTTATATACTATATCGATATAACGTATAACGTTATATACTATATCGATATAACGTATAACGTTATATACTATATCGATATAACGTATAACGTTATATACTATATCGATATAACGTATAACGTTGTATACTATTACGATATAACGTATAACGTTATATACGAAAACAATATAACGTATAACGTTATATACGAAAACGATATAACGTATAACGTTATATACTATATCGATATAACGTATAACGTTATATACTATATCGATATAACGTATAACGTTATATACTATATCGATATAACGTATAACGTTGTATACTATTACTGTATATCGTATATCGTTATTTACTATATCGATATAACGTATAACGTTATATACTATTACGATATAACGTATAACGTTATATACTATTACGATACAACGTATAACGTTATATACTATTACTGTATATCGTATAACGTTATTTACTATATCGATATAACGTATAACGTTATATACGAAAACGATATAACGTATAACGTTATATACGAAAACGATATAACGTATAACGTTATATACGGTAACGATATAACGTATAACGTTATATACTATATCGATATAACGTATAACGTTATATACTATATCGATATAACGTATAACGTTATATACTATATCGATATAACGTATAACGTTGTATACTATTACGATATAACGTATAACGTTATATACGAAAACAATATAACGTATAACGTAATATACTATATCGATATAACGTATAACGTTATATACTATTACGATATAACGTATAACGTTATATACTATTACGATATAACGTATAACGTTATATACGAAAACGATATAACGTATAACGTCATATACGAAAACGATATAACGTATAACGTTATGTACTATATCGATATAACGTATAACGTTATATACTATTACGATATAACGTATAACGTTATATACTATTACGATACAACGTATAACGTTATATACTATTACTGTATATCGTATAACGTTATTTACTATATCGATATAACGTATAACGTTATATACTATATCGATATAACGTATAACGTTATATACGAAAACGATATAACGTATAACGTTATATACGATAACGATATAACGTATAACGTTATGTACTATATCGATATAACGTATAACGTTATATACTATATCGATATAACGTATAACGTTATGTAGTATTACGATATACCGTATAACGTTATATACGATAACGATATAACGTATAACGTTATATACTATATCGATATAACGTATAACGTTATATACGATAACGATATAACGTATAACGTTATATACTATATCGATATAACGTATAACGTTATATGCTATTACGATATATCGTATAACGTTATATACTATAACGATATAACGTATGAAGTTATATACTATAACGATATAACGTATAACGTTATATACTATATCGATATAACGTATAACGTTATATACGAAAACGATATAACGTATAACGTTATATACGATAACGATATAACGTATAACGTTATATACGATAACGATATAACGTATAACTTTATATAATATTACGATATAACTTATAACGTTATATACTATTAAGATATAACGTATGAAGTTATATACTATAACGATATAACGTATAACGTTATATACTATATCGATATAACGTATAACGTTATATACGAAAACGATATAACGTATAACGTTATATACGATAACGATATAACGTATAACGTTATATACTATATCGATATAACGTATAACGTTATATACTATATCGATATAACGTATAACGTTATGTAGTATTACGATATACCGTATAACGTTATATACTATATCGATATTACGTATAACGTTATATACTATATCGATATAACGTATAACGTTATATACGATAACGATATAACGTATAACTTTATATACTATTACGATATAACGTATAACGTTATATACTATTAAGATATAACGTATGAAGTTATATACTATAACGATATAACGTATAACGTTATATACTATATCGATATAACGTATAACGTTATATACTATATCGATATAACGTATAACGTTATATGCTATTACGATATAACGTATAACGTTATATACTATATCGATATAACGTATAACGTTATATACTATATCGATATAACGTATAACGTTGTATACTATTACGATATAACGTATAACGTTATATACTATAACGATATAACGTATATCGTTATATACCATAACGATATAACGTATAACGTTATATACTATTAAGATATAACGTATGAAGTTATATACTATAACGATATAACGTATAACGTTATATACTATATCGATATAACGTATAACGTTATATACGAAAACGATATAACGTATAACGTTATATACTATATCGATATAACGTATAACGTTGTATACTATTACGATATAACGTATAACGTTATATACTATAACGATATAACGTATATCGTTATATACTATAACGATATAACGTATAACGTTATATACTATTAAGATATAACGTATGAAGTTATATACTATAACGATATAACGTATAACGTTATATACTATATCGATATAACGTATAACGTTATATACGAAAACGATATAACGTATAACGTTATATACGATAACGATATAACGTATAACGTTATATACTATATCGATATAACGTATAACGTTATATACTATATCGATATAACGTATAACGTTGTATACTATTACGATATAACGTATAACGTTATATACTATATCGATATAACGTATAACGTTATATACTATTACGATACAACGTATAACGTTATATACTATTACTGTATATCGTATAACGTTATTTACTATATCGATATAACGTATAACGTTATATACTATTACGATATAACGTATAACGTTATATACTATTACGATACAACGTATAACGTTATATACTATTACTGTATATCGTATAACGTTATTTACTATATCGATATAACGTATAACGTTATATACGAAAACGATATAACGTATAACGTTATATACGAAAACGATATAACGTATAACGTTATATACGGTAACGATATAACGTATAACGTTATATACTATATCGATATAACGTATAACGTTATATACTATATCGATATAACGTATAACGTTATATACTATATCGATATAACGTATAACGTTATATACTATATCGATATAACGTATAACGTTGTATACTATTACGATATAACGTATAACGTTATATACGAAAACAATATAACGTATAACGTTATATACGAAAACGATATAACGTATAACGTTATATACTATATCGATATAACGTATAACGTTATATACTATATCGATATAACGTATAACGTTATATACTATATCGATATAACGTATAACGTTATGTAGTATTACGATATACCGTATAACGTTATATACTATATCGATATTACGTATAACGTTATATACTATATCGATATAACGTATAACGTTATATACTATTACGATACAACGTATAACGTTATATACTATTACTGTATATCGTATAACGTTATTTACTATATCGATATAACGTATAACGTTATATACTATTACGATATAACGTATAACGTTATATACTATTACGATACAACGTATAACGTTATATACTATTACTGTATATCGTATAACGTTATTTACTATATCGATATAACGTATAACGTTATATACTATATCGATATAACGTATAACGTTATATACGAAAACGATATAACGTATAACGTTATATACGATAACGATATAACGTATAACGTTATGTACTATATCGATATAACGTATAACGTTATATACTATATCGATATAACGTATAACGTTATGTAGTATTACGATATACCGTATAACGTTATATACGATAACGATATAACGTATAACGTTATATACTATATCGATATAACGTATAACGTTATATACGATAACGATATAACGTATAACGTTATATACTATATCGATATTAACGTATAACGTTATTTGCTATTACGATATATCGTATAACGTTATATACTATAACGATATAACGTATGAAGTTATATACTATAACGATATAACGTATAACGTTATATACTATATCGATATAACGTATAACGTTATATACGAAAACGATATAACGTATAACGTTATATACGATAACGATATAACGTATAACGTTATATACTATATCGATATAACGTATAACGTTATATACTATATCGATATAACGTATAACGTTATATACTATTACGATATAACGTATAACGTTATATACTATTACGATATAACGTATAACGTTATATACGATAACGATATAACGTATAACGTTATATACTATTACGATATAACGTATAACGTTATATACTATTACGATACAACGTATAACGTTATATACTATTACTGTATATCGTATAACGTTATTTACTATATCGATATAACGTATAACGTTATATACGAAAACGATATAACGTATAACGTTATATACGAAAACGATATAACGTATAACGTTATATACGGTAACGATATAACGTATAACGTTATATACTATATCGATATAACGTATAACGTTATATACTATATCGATATAACGTATAACGTTATATACTATATCGATATAACGTATAACGTTATATACGAAAACGATATAACGTATAACGTTATATACGATAACGATATAACGTATAACGTTATGTACTATATCGATATAACGTATAACGTTATATACTATATCGATATAACGTATAACGTTATGTAGTATTACGATATACCGTATAACGTTATATACGATAACGATATAACGTATAACGTTATATACTATATCGATATAACGTATAACGTTATATACGATAACGATATAACGTATAACGTTATATACTATATCGATATAACGTATAACGTTATATGCTATTACGATATATCGTATAACGTTATATACTATAACGATATAACGTATGAAGTTATATACTATAACGATATAACGTATAACGTTATATACTATATCGATATAACGTATAACGTTATATACGAAAACGATATAACGTATAACGTTATATACGATAACGATATAACGTATAACGTTATATACTATATCGATATAACGTATAACGTTATATACTATATCGATATAACGTATAACGTTGTATACTATTACGATATAACGTATAACGTTATATACTATATCGATATAACGTATAACGTTATATACTATATCGATATAACGTATAACGTTATATACTATATCGATATAACGTATAACGTTATATACGATAACGATATAACGTATAACTTTATATACTATTACGATATAACGTATAACGTTATATACTATTAAGATATAACGTATGAAGTTATATACTATAACGATATAACGTATAACGTTATATACTATATCGATATAACGTATGACGTTATATACGAAAACGATATATCGTATAACGTTATATACGATAACGATATAACGTATAACGTTATATACTATATCGATATAACGTATAACGTTATATACTATATCGATATAACGTATAACGTTGTATACTATTACGATATAACGTATAACGTTATATACTATATCGATATAACGTATAACGTTATATACTATATCGATATAACGTATAACGTTATATACGAAAACGATATAACGTATAACGTTATATACTATATCGATATAACGTATAACGTTGTATACTATTACGATATAACGTATAACGTTATATACTATAACGATATAACGTATATCGTTATATACTATAACGATATAACGTATAACGTTATATACTATTAAGATATAACGTATGAAGTTATATACTATAACGATATAACGTATAACGTTATATACTATATCGATATAACGTATAACGTTATATACGAAAACGATATAACGTATAACGTTATATACGATAACGATATAACGTATAACGTTATATACTATATCGATATAACGTATAACGTTATATACTATATCGATATAACGTATAACGTTGTATACTATTACGATATAACGTATAACGTTATATACTATATCGATATAACGTATAACGTTATATACTATTACGATACAACGTATAACGTTATATACTATTACTGTATATCGTATAACGTTATTTACTATATCGATATAACGTATAACGTTATATACTATTACGATATAACGTATAACGTTATATACTATTACGATACAACGTATAACGTTATATACTATTACTGTATATCGTATAACGTTATTTACTATATCGATATAACGTATAACGTTATATACGAAAACGATATAACGTATAACGTTATATACGAAAACGATATAACGTATAACGTTATATACGGTAACGATATAACGTATAACGTTATATACTATATCGATATAACGTATAACGTTATATACTATATCGATATAACGTATAACGTTATATACTATATCGATATAACGTATAACGTTGTATACTATTACGATATAACGTATAACGTTATATACGAAAACAATATAACGTATAACGTTATATACGAAAACGATATAACGTATAACGTTATATACTATATCGATATAACGTATAACGTTATATACTATATCGATATAACGTATAACGTTATATACTATATCGATATAACGTATAACGTTATATACTATATCGATATAACGTATAACGTTATGTAGTATTACGATATACCGTATAACGTTATATACTATATCGATATTACGTATAACGTTATATACTATATCGATATAACGTATAACGTTATATACTATTACGATACAACGTATAACGTTATATACTATTACTGTATATCGTATAACGTTATTTACTATATCGATATAACGTATAACGTTATATACTATTACGATATAACGTATAACGTTATATACTATTACGATACAACGTATAACGTTATATACTATTACTGTATATCGTATAACGTTATTTACTATATCGATATAACGTATAACGTTATATACGAAAACGATATAACGTATAACGTTATATACGATAACGATATAACGTATAACGTTATGTACTATATCGATATAACATATAACGTTATATACTATATCGATATAACGTATAACGTTATGTAGTATTACGATATACCGTATAACGTTATATACGATAACGATATAACGTATAACGTTATATACTATATCGATATAACGTATAACGTTATATACGATAACGATATAACGTATAACGTTATATACTATATCGATATAACGTATAACGTTATATGCTATTACGATATATCGTATAACGTTATATACTATAACGATATAACGTATGAAGTTATATACTATAACGATATAACGTATAACGTTATATACTATATCGATATAACGTATAACGTTATATACGAAAACGATATAACGTATAACGTTATATACGATAACGATATAACGTATAACGTTATATACTATATCGATA